>NC_068361.1:80213695-80348695 GCF_020536995.1 Dreissena polymorpha | reverse complement strand
TTGAGGATTAAAATAGTAACACAGTTTAAAATACAGTATTTATGTATTGTGTCTTATATAGCAAAATGATTTGACCCTAAAAGTTTCCGACTGTAGTAAAACTGAAATGTATGTCATCGGTGAAGTATTATATACAAATATCCATCGATTTTTACAATATCTATCTTTGTAAATATTTTCCACAGTATTTTTTATTTAAATAACTTATTTAAATAAATAGTAAAATTACATGCAATTTACTTTGGTCATACTTTATTATTAATATTGCTTTAAAACATGCGAATATACTTGTTTATTAACGTTATAAAGAGTAACAAACTATGCTTATCATTTGTATACTATTGGTCATATTTATTAAAAACTTAAATGGATATATTATCAACTTAACTGTCTGTAACAGTTTGGCAAAACATATTTCTGCAAAACATACAAAATTCGTAAAAAGCATACCGAAATTTCTTAAGACGCTTTTCGACCCGGATGGAGTGGTGTACATGTATAAAGTATAATGATCGAGTGCTTTTGATTCACACAAAATACGCGAAACTGTATATTTATTGTTGGAATTCGAGGACGAGTATGCATATTAAACAAATATCACTTTTTACTTATCGATCTTTGCCCTGAGGAGCAGGTATTATCAAATTTAAATAAAGAAACTTTTTATTGAAAAAGATTTAACAACTTTACCAACCGTTCAATTTAGATACATCAAAGAAGGCATAACTAATCCGACGTCCGAGAATGTTAATGTCGACATCTATGATATCTATGGTAATTATGGACCAAAACCAGTTGCGGAGGTTGCTCTTACAAAAACACTTCGGTGTGATGATAATGGAAAATGGAACAACGAAATATTGCCCAACTATGGCATTTGCAGAGGTAGGGTATGCTTTTTGTTAATGGAAGTTAGCTATTGAGACGCAAACAAATTTCAAATAAGGAGATAAATCTTAAACACATCTGTGATATTGTCACTAGCATAATGATATAACAAATCAAAAGTGAATAAATTGACAGTGCTTAAAGCCAGATGAGGACATGGATTAGTTTGCATCGAGTATGGATGTCAATATTTTCTTTTTTAAACTTTGTTTCAGCATTCGTGAATGACAGTTTGTCAAAGCGTTGACAGTTTGTCAAATCGTTTTTACAAAATACACCATCTGCCTCGACAAATGCTCTATATATGTTCAATTTAAAAATTATTTTTTATAGCAATTACGTGTGACGCAAGGTCTTATCAGAATATACGCAATGGAGTGATAACAGACTACAAACACGTCTATGGCTTCTTAGAGTTAATGACGCTCCAATGTGATCATGGGTTTCGGCCAAAAAGCAATCGAAATTATCTGCAATGTCTCGCAGACGATAGTTTTGATAAAGACGACTTAATGTGTGAGGGTAAGAATTGATATATATCGTTTAATCGAATAACAGGTTACTGCCTGATCTTTATGTAATATATCAGGCAAAGCTTAAAATAATATAACGTTATTTTATTCGTACAAAGCCTGATATATTAGAAAAAGATCAGTCAGTTATCTGTTTTTCTGCTTATCATACCCCTACGTCATTTAAACAACTGCATTTTAAGCGGGAAAAAATATGACTTTGTCGTTTGACGTGTTCATAATGATAAATCATCTGTCGATAATACCCGAAAGGGGAGTTAGGCAGTATATATAGATTGATAGATAATGACGTCATGAGCATTTGCGCTAAATATTTGTAAAACATGTTTTTTGATGTTTGTGTTCCATTTTGTGTTTAAAATATAGTATATCTTGGTATCAAATTATTTGTTTTGTTGATTCTGATCTTACTAAAAAAGAGTACTTTATAGTTGATTCCTAGTAATATGAACTACCTCCTATCATCGACTGATATAAGAACTTCCTGTTGAACTGGTAGTTGATATATGCAGAATAACAGGTTACTGCCTGATCTATCAGGCAAGGCTTAGAATAATATAACGGCGAGGCTTGCAAAAAAAGGCAGTAACCTGTTTTTCTGTTTATCATACCTCTACGTCCACGATTTTAAACTAATAAGGAAAAAGCCGCAAACAAAGCTGCAGTTTTAGCGGGAAATAATATGACCTTGGTCGTTTGACGTGTTAATAATGAAGTCATGAGCACGCGCGCTTAATATTTGTAAAAAATGTTTTTGCTGTTTGTATTGCAATTTGTGTTTCAAATATATTACATCTTGGTATCAAATTGTTTGTGTTGTTGAATCTGATTCGATTTTAATAAAAATGATTACTTCATAGTTGATTCCGAATAATATGACCATCCTCCACACATAACTGATATAAGAACTTCCTGTTGACTATGATATAAAAATATATATATCAGGAAACGTTATATCACGCAGATATCAATGCGGTGGTATGATAAAAAAATATATCATGGAACGTTATATCAAGCAGATATCAATGCAGCGGTATGATAAAGCATTATACGCATCAGTAAAAGCACGTAAGAAACATGTATATAAAACATAAGAAAGCGACCTTTCAGTATAATGATTTTGTTTTATGTTTTAACGCAAGATTTCATTTATGTTGTTTCAGCAATTACTTGTATGACGCCACCAGAACCACTACACGGTACCTTAGAAATTACACAGCTTCATTATTTTCCGAACGCGACCGCTGAGTTTGCATGTGACAATGGCTATACCATGATTGGATCACCCGTGTGGGAATGTCAGTCCGATTGTGAATGGGATAAGTCATGCATCCAGTGTGTGCAAGAAGGTATAGTCCATAGAATAAGTGTGACCTTAAATATAAACGAAAATTTAAGAATCATTATCGTCTATTTTAAAACACCTGCATAGGCTTATTTGCTTAATCTAAGTTCATTCTTTTATAGATAAATCACGTAAATACATGTCCTTATGCGCATTTTATGTACTTTCAGTATTTAAATACAAGCAAACTAACATCACGATAATACGCAACGATGTGTTTCACATTGTAACAGTGATCAATGTAATGAATACAGCTGCTTCTTATTGATATAATGGCCCGTCACTTTTTATTGTCTACAATAACAGACCAACTGAAGAAAATCCCCCAAAGCGTATAGACATAGGAACAACGATTGAGTTTGCCTGTAACGACCGTTTGTACGGCGGTTCGACTAACAGGACTTGTCTGTTCAATAAGCAATGGAGCGATGGACCTATAGACTGCTCAGGTAGTTATTCCTTTCTCCTTCCCTCCTACGTCAGCAATAAGGAGAGCATGTAGTATTTCATAAATTGTTAATTAAATAATAATAATCATTATTATTACATAATTCATGGCTCTAGATAGAAATGGCAACGCCGATAAAAAACGCATTGAAGTATATTAATGGAAGAAAATAGCAACCATGTCCATAAAAAAGGTGGGCTAAACCGATTACAAATGGTAAATAAGCGCGCCGATGCGGAAATGAAATGTATGGCGTCTTTACGTTTTGGCGAATTCTAAGCGAAAGTCGACCATACGCGTACGGAAATTACGATGCATACTTTTCGTTGCAATGCTCGTATTTATTATTCAATACAGCAAATAATTAAAATCAAAAGAAATACTTCTTATTATCCACTATTTTGAAACAGAACACAAACTTTAAACATACGTTGAAAAAAAAATCGAAACCTCGGATCACTGCTAAGGATGTATAAACATGTCAGATGAACTAGGTGTAAAAACGATCGTAAATACGTTCCGTCCATATCTGATATAAGAAATAGCTTTACTGCTTGCAACCTGTGAATACTTAAATATGACAATATTGACGATATGTAAGGAGATACATTATATTATATCCATATAACTAAAATCAAACTGTTGAAGTATTTTAAATAGACAACATTAAAAATGATTACTTTATAGTTGATTCCGAGTAATATTACCATCCTCCGCCGCGCGTGACAGCTGTATTTCAGCATTGCCGAAATAAAGGAAAATGTATTCCAGCGTGGTTTATTTCGACAATGCACGTCTGATGATGGGATAAATTGATAAAGCCAATGCGTTTTGCATAGCTCATCAGGGCATAATACAATATATTACAACGTCAAAATGCCATGGGGATAACGTCATATCAATTATGACGTCATAACGTCAATAAATATTAAATGAAATTTAATTGGGGTTTAAATACATGTATAAAATGTCGGGAGACAGTGGTCTAGTGGTAAGATGTTAATCTAGGGATCGGAAGGTCCCTGATTCGAATCCCGCTCAGGGCACTGGATTTTTCTGAGCAAAAAATGTGCCGTGGCTGTCTACGGCGCCATATGTATATGTAAACGGACGACTTAAATCCCAGTAATCGGTGGGTTAATGTCGAAGTCGGCTGAAGATGCATTCGTTATTGAAGCAGACTATAAACCGCACCTTTAACCTTTGTTCTTTTGCTAACCTAGCTGAAATATTATTCGAAAATAGCTTATAAAATGGAAATATTTTAAATTTTGGTTCATAATGTCAACATTCATCTAAATGTTTACTTAAAGGCATCTGTCTTGTTGAGGGGTCTCGCATTTGTTGTTTATGGACAGATCGCCTATTTCTAAGTGTATCGCCAGTTTGGCATATAGAATATTTTTTGCATCCACTGCATACTAATACACTAATACATAAATCACAGCGTTGGCTATATCAATATATATTTAAAATCCCAGACACGTGTATAGTTATATATATATATATATATATATATATATATATATATATATATATATATATATATATATATTATGCAGTGCATGCATAGCCTATGTGTGTGAATACATTACCTATTGTACAATCGATAAATCTATGCAGCCACGCATATCGTCTCTTCTAGAGACCGGATCCCACAATGGGATAAATAATATGAATATGATACGATTATAATTATATTGATTTATCGGTCGGAAAATCAAATCGCTTAAGGACTGAACAAATTTACTACGGCGAGGAGAACGCTCTCTTACGGCTCCAAAAATAAACCTGAAAATACTTATGAACAATATAGCAGTCATCGGCCATTTTTTTTAACATATAAATGTTTATATATGTATGTAGTTAGCCATGCACACGTCAAATCGGTTATATTTGTAAACATTGTGTGCCGAATTATGAGATCGCACAAATCCATGTAACATATCTCAAAAATTTATTCTTGATAAATGAATCTATTTTTACAAACAAAATATGGTATTTTGATGATTTCAGATCGTATCGTTATTTCATGAATGGTCATATAAAGCATATTTGTAATAGTGGCGGAGCTACGACTGCAAATATATTATTCACATGAGCACTTGTGAATGCAACTGCGATCTTACACTGATATCAACTCCTCTAGTTTGATTTAAATCAATTGGCGATACATTCAACAAAAGCTTTGCTTGTGCGTCATTAAGTGTTGTGCATTGTTGCGTTAAACATATGAAAACTTCACCATGACGGATAAATTCTGCAGTTAATAAATCAATTCAGTTGATAGGCATATTGTTAAAAATAATTTTAATTACGGTGTTCACTTTCATTCTGATTAAAAAAATACTACTAAATAGGATATTGATTTAATTGAAATGCTCGAAGAAGGAACATACTTACCTTTTTGTTATATCGTAAGTGGTTACAAGTATGCAAGTTTAATCAAACAAAGTAATAGTTGCAAAAATAAATATATATTTTTTAATTTTATACGCTCTATAAACTTTTATGTGTAAGTTTTTATAAATATTTATTTATGTGTTGTATGCACAGACCTGCATTACAGTTTTTAAATTGAGTTAGGAAAATGACTATGCATATATAATGTATGTTTTATTGATATTGAAACCAAATAACACTTTGAAAAATTTTCGGCATGTATTGCTTTCCGGTACCGTTTGAATTATTATCTCGATCGGTAATTTGCAAGCATGTTTTTTTTCAATAATAATGATAAACAATACACAATATTACTTGGTTTAAAGGGGCTGTCCAACAGATTGTGGCATGTATTGAAACTTGTCATTAAATGCTTTAAATGCTTTATATTGATAAATTTAAACATTTGAAATAAAAATCTCTAGTAAAACTACAATAATACAATTTAAAAAAAAGAAAAAAAAAAGTTACCCTCAATAGGGTTCGAACCATTGACCCCTGGATTCCTAGAGTCCTGGAGTAAAAAGCCACGTGCCTAGACCATTCGACCATCCACTTTCATGTGTAAAGCGATTGTATTTTTTATCTGTATAAGCAATCCTCGTAGTTTCCCATACTATCGTTTCGCGTCGATACGACGCTATATCTGTTGGACGGCCCCTTTAAAACAATATAATGCATTTCTGAATTACTGACCGATATGGTGTATTGAATTCAGAATTATGATTGTATTATATTTCCAGGCTGGTCTTTATTTTCTTCTGACACCGCGATTTATTTGAAAGAAGCTTTGGAAAACACTGTTTCTAAGGAAATTGATAGAAGAGAAGCAAAAAAAAATGCCAGTGAAGAGGCGAATGTCGCTAGTCTTCACAACGAATACGGCATTGATGCGAACATTCTTTTGGATGTTTCAAGAAGTATTACTGATGAAGATTTCAATACGACAAAGGCGTTTGTCATCGCTTTAGTAACGAGAGCGCCGATGGCGCTGAAAGCATAGTTGCAAGATACAGGGAAGATGCTGCTGAAGTAAATGTTAAGGTCAAAATATACTAAATAGTTTCCTTATATGTTTCGATATAAAAGCGACAACTTCGAGCAAAAATAAATACAACATTTTGCACATAGAGACCCCCATAACCATACCTTTTCTTGACGGGCATTCTTAGCTTAATCAATTTAAGCAATAAAACAGATATTTCATGTTCAAACCAAAAAAGAATTCGACTCAAATAAAAAAAAAATCTAGTGGATTGTAACCTTTTGCAGTGCCATTTTTTACTTTAATCTCCAACTTTATCCTATTTCAGGGATTTAGTAGTGAACACCTATGCTTACCTTCTCAATATCTCCAAACGATAAAACCAGAACAACAGTATAAAGTGTATAACATGCCTTCGAGGAAAATATGATGATTTGTTTAGAGAGTAAACATAAATGCTCTAAAGGGCGCTTGGCAGTATATATAGATAGATAGATAGATAGAGTACAGCCTTCATGACTCGATTATTGAGTATATTGTAACCTTAACGATTGCTGACATCAAGAGTCGCCCCCCTTGTTACCAATATGTTCTATTTTTAGAAACGGGAATTCCAAATAGTGACGAATGTGAATGGTTACAAAATGACATAACTATGAAAATAAATACGTAGAATTACATTATTTCACGCATACCATTATGCAACCATCCGTTTTCTTTTCCGACTTGATACATTTACAGATTTCCATTTAATATTTTACAGACACAACACTCGTCCAGAATTCGCGCGAATCCATTAAATCCGATGCCACATTTTAACCGTTAGCTCTACTCGTAACGTTAATTTCTGGCTAAAAGTAAGTCATTTTAACTTCAATTAACACATCTCTATTATTTTCAAACTCTACTTCATCAAATCCATAGAAAGGCAGGTCAGAATCCATGTCATAAATCAGAAAACATTTGACCTCTCACAGAACAGTAAACAAAGGAAATAGAAATTAGGTGCGAGGTCACTATCAACAAGAACAGAATTGTTTTACGAACGAAATTTGTTTTAGTTTCTTAGAAGGTTTTTTCACGTAAAACGGTCTTAGAAAAATTCACTAAAAACGGTGTCAGCAATATTCTTGGAAGAAAACGTAAGAAAAACGTTTCAAAAAAAAAGAGTAAGAATTACCATAAACTAAATTAAAAAGATATTTCGTCTGATTTTTGATCAGGTAAGGCTTCAAAATGGACAACCATTCGATGTGTGTTTTCAAAATGTCGTATATACCTTAAGCATAGGTGCGTTGCACCTATGCTAAAAACTGTAAGTCTTTAGAAACATAATCTGTTTATGAATATCCATGGTATGTGTGAAAGCGCACGTGCTAGAATGCATGTGTATTTGTTCGTGCTTAATGGCAGGATACTGTGCGTCTATGCTTGCGTGCGTGCATCGCAGCGTGCGAGCGTGTCTTTGTGCGTTCGTTCGTACGCATATGCGTAAATGTGTTTTGCCTGTACGCGTTATTGTGCATGCGCTTTTCTGTTTGCGTTCCAACACGAAAATTTAATAGGTCTGCATAATTTGTATAATTTAAGCTTGATGTAAGCACTGACAATGATGGGACCAGAGTGACAGTGAATTTATTTGCTTCCGATATAATAAACATCATCCACCAACGTGAGGCGCACCACCAAAATGAAGAATTCATAGTTGAGCGAATAAATAAAATAACTCGCCTAGACGTTACAAATGGCAAAGGTAAAATATAACTATCTTTCAAGACACAATATGAAAACTGTTGTTAAGTAGTTTAAATGCATCGCCCTAAGCGTGACAATTGTAGCATAAGCAACGATATCTTAAAAAGATCATGATCTCATGATTTTATGCCGAATACGATCTTCCACATGTATGACTTGCTTAAAAACATTAATAGTACATGATATGTGTTTGTTTTGGAGGCAATAAAGTCAAATGTTAATCTCAGCAAATTAGAACAATAGATATTTAACGAGCGCATGCACACAAACACGATTGTGTTTGCGCTTTTTGTACGACTTAATCGACGTAAGTTACAATATGAGCAACGACCTGACCCGAATAACATAAGCAAAATCAGATTTAGTATTGTATTCATTAATTCGTCAGATGATACAAATAGTACCAGAACGATACATTTATATATAGACATTATCGGAGCTTGTAATAAATCTTAATAAGCATGTCATCTTAATCGTGGGCACTTTTTAATGGTTAACAAATATACGATTAAGACCGTCAACATAGCTCAATTGTTATTCGGAAAAATCGTATCCAATCGTATCAAATCGGTTTGTATCGCATGAAAGCGAAATTCGTGTTTGACCGTCGGGACGATCGTAATTGATATTATGCAAGAGAATCCTCGTCCATGTCTTAAACGCGATCTTAAAACTAAATTTAAGTTGCAACTTACATTTAAGTCAAAAAGAAACACGCAGTTTTATGAACATTACTAAATTCAAAGATCGCTCATAGTTGATATGTTTCTTAAAAAACTCGTAGCTAAAATCTGTCGAAATACGTTTAATATGACTGAAAAACCTGTAACGGAACCAGGTTTCGTTTTAAATCTCTTACTTTGGATAAGACTATGGTTTTATTCAACAAACATCGTAAGTTACCTTGAAATACTATTACTCAGGAGGTACACATTGTTATTTGTGCTAAACTGTTAAAGCGTATTTTGTTATGTATACAAAACAAAATTACACGTTGACAGTGATTTGTCCTGTTTTTAAGGAGAAAATGAAATGTGATTCAAACAAAATAATTATTTGAAGAGTCAATACTTAAATTGAGTCGATATGTTTTTGTTATATCCTTGTGAATACAAGCAATTATTATTATTATCTTATGTTATATCTTCAAGTATAATTTTCGAAAATAGCAAAAGCTTTGACGATTTATAACACGTGAAAGCACTTCATGTTGTTCTCTTTATTCAGGCCATGGAACAGCTATAAGTTTAGCCTTAGATGATGTGCGCAATGACATAGTAACCAAACAATTTATAGAAGCTGAGGCCTTACGGCAGCAGGTTGTAATCCTAATAAGTGACGGTAAGATGTTATTTTTTAATATAATGAGGATGCTGTTACACTATTTTAATAATTGTATATCCTTTTATTGAAATATTTGACATTTGTAAACACAAAAATGTCTAATTATTCTTCTGATAAAACTATATTTTTTATATAAAGATGCTGCTGATTTTGGAAAAAATAAGCTTAAATGTAAAACGATTTTCAACACAACCATCATCTTTTAGTTCCATGCAACTAACCTTTAATCTCCTGTCAATTGAACATGATAAAATGAATGATAGAAAACGACATTTATTACGTTATAAGGAAATCAAATAAGTATATGTATGTTTAAAAGCTATCTTGATGCGGATAAAATATCTACTAAATGCACGTTTGTGTATTTAACTGTTTGCTTATCACACTTCACATACCGTCGCGTATTGAAGAAAATTCAATTTAAGACTATATGCTTTTCCAAAAATAAAGGATTTATATTGTCATATTCTGGCAATAAGTGTGTTGAGTACATTGATCTGAAATGTTTTAAGTCTTATTGTGTCCAATTTTAAAGAATTGTTAAATGAACCGACAGAATGATCATATGCGAATGCGAAAGTGCTAACACTTGTACCTTGTGCAATATCACATTTATTCACAGTCAAATAAAGCAATATAAGGCATTCATCAAGCCAGGGATCGAACAATATCCTAAGGTGGAAGAGGTATTACGCACGGTGAGACAGTGTGACGTTTGCAATGACAATGTCAACTAGCATGGCATGAGTACTAAACTTGTTCCAGAGCTTAAACATGTTTACCGTTGAATGGTTTTCCAACGAAAGGAATAATGACATCGTTAGGCGAGTTTTTATATTCTTCTCCCATTTAACGGCATATTCGACAAATCAACCCCTTATCTTTGACCTAGATAGCTGGTGTTTGCGCGCGGCAGTGCTTTGCAACAGCGTTTTTCGTAGTTAATTGAAACAACACTATCTACAAAACCGGTGTGCTTAATCCGCAAATGTGTTCTAATCTCTTTAGGGGTAACCATTCAAAAACAACAAAACACTTTTATTTTAGTTTATTAAAGTAAGCTATATGGAATTTGAATGTGCTTCTCAGTTATGCCGTGAAAAACTGTGACATGTGTGAATGACATGGTTCCCTTCTTTTACACATCGATAAATCAAGCACTTCACTGCCAAATGAAACCTTTCCGTGTTGAGAGAAATTATTATAAACATAATGAAGGATATATTTGTTTGAAATCAGGCGTTCATCCAATTTGTTTTTCAAAGGAAAAAACAATAATATAGAACTTTTAGTTTTTTAAAGTGTAAAAACTGCGATTAAGATCAATGATACAAGATTAACCAATGGGAGGCGCCTTATTTTTAAAATTATAATGCTCCTGAATACGCATTACTTTGTCATTATTAGGTGTATGCAATATGATATATAGTTTGTGTTAGTGTAGTTTGAAACCTAATAAAAACTATAACAATATAAATTTGTAGAAAAACAAACATGTACAGTTTAAGTTAAAAGACTGTGAATTAAAAAAAAAACATGTAGACCATCTTGACGATCTTTTGGGGTACCAAGAATTTGTAATAAAAGAAAAATACAGCAAGATAAGCCGTGTGATACTTTCGATTAACATCCTCAGGCCCTGAGAATATTTATATAAACTCGCAATTGCAACTTTCCAGAAAAATACACACAACGTGGAAGTCCCATCGCAGTTGCCGAAGATTTGAAAACAATTCCAGGCGTCGAGATCTTCTGCATTGCAATCGGTACAAAAAACGATACCAACGCATTTCGCGTTATGGAAGAAATGGCTTCAAAAATTGATGGTCAACAACATTTCTTTGCTGTCGATAAAGATTGGGACATGACGGAAACCATACTTAAAATGATAGAACGTAAGATTTGATACTACTATTATGACGTACTTTTATTTTTGTCGGATATGGTTATGCTTATAATGTCGAACACAATCGTAGAAAACTTTGATCGCCATATTTTCGAATTGACGCCTTATTCTTTATACCGGAATTTACAGTTTTGCTTTTGTTTAGTCACCTAAATATTGATGTAAAATCTTAGCATTGAAAGGTCATTAAAGATCTGAATGAACAATCAAACTCCTACGAATATAACCCCGCTTGTAGGAAAGGTCTGAGACATCTTGTTAGCTCAAAGGATAACACAAGCATGTGTGTACATTAATCTTAATAATAAAAAGAATATACGAATGTTATTAAAAAATAATATGTATCTATATACGCTTCACTTACGGAATAAAATTTCCAATATTGTAACATGATTTATTAATTTAAGAATTACGGCTGCATGCATTTAATCAATGTGCTGAGAAGTAAAGTTTGTTGTTTACAAATTAAGAGGAAATCATCGCCCAATATGGTTGTCAAATGCAACTTTCTCATTTTTATGTTATGATGTTATCCGTTTATGGACCAATTCATTTGAGTATGACCGGTTTATACTATTTGTTAATAATGACATGCAAAATGTGTGTTATCTGTAAAAGAGACATAACGACGCCAAATAACCCTACCCCTATTAAACACAGAGTATAAAAATGGTTCAAAACAGACCATATTATCTACCTAGCTTTTATTAAAGTAGTAACAATGAATACTTGATAATATCTTTATATGTATTTTTGTATTTGATATCCGCATCCATTTGAACTCGAACTTATTCAAAAGCATTGCGCACTATCATTTGATGTTTACTCCACAATCAGTAAAATTATCAATTTTGCAAATTCATTAATAACACTTTATGTACATACCATGCATATTTATTTATATGAAATGAACTGAAAGTAGTGCATGTTTTCCCAAAACTAGAAAAGAATCCATGGACATGTTTTTATAATTATACATATTTATACATTGTGAAGGAGCTTTTATTACACCAACATAACCATGTATATATACTTAATATATATGAAAACAAGGGCTGTTTGTAAAACATGCATGCCTCCCATATGGGCTGTCAGTTGTAGTGGAACCTATTGTGTGAATACGTTTTTTGTCACTGTGACCTTGACCTTTGACCTAGTGACCTGAAAATCAATAGGGGTCATCTGCTAGTCATGATCAATGTACCTATGAAGTTTCATGATCCTAGGCCTAATTATTCTTGAGATATCATTAGGAAACCATTTTACTGTTTCAAGTCACTGTTACCCTGACCTTTGACCTAGTAACCTGAAAATTAATAGGGGTCATCTGCTAGTCATGATCAATGTACCTATGTCCCTATGAAGTTTCATGATCCTAGGCGTTAGCATTCATGAGTTATCATCCGGAAACCATTTTACTATTTCGAGCCACTGTGACCTTGAACTTTGATCTAGTGACCTGAAAATCAATAGGGGCCATCTGCCAGTCATGATCAATGTACCTATGAAGTTTTATGATCATAGGCCTAAGCATTCTTGCGTTATCATCCGGAAACCATTTTACTATTTCGAGTCACTGTGACCTTGCCCTTTGACCTAGTGACCTGAAAATCGATAGGGATCATCTCCCAGTCATGATCAATGTACCTATGAAGTTTCATGATCCTAGGCCTTAGCGTTATCATCCGGAAACCATCTGGTGGACGGACCGACGGACCGATGTGCAAAACAATATAGCCCCTCTTCTTCGAAGGGGGGGCATAATAAAGATAATATTATCTTCGAAAAAATGATACCGTATAAGCTGTCGTCATACCATTTGAAACTCAACAAAAAACAGCTTATGAATTTCAGGGAAAAGATAAATTAAAAAATTAACATAACTGTGTTCAATATACAACGAGAACTTAGAAATTGAACAAGGATATTGATGTTTTATTTTCTTATTTTTACAAATTATTTGGCAGTTATTAAGATCACCAGATGTTCTAACACAACTATAAATGAATATGAAAAGTAAACGTTTAATGTTTTAGTGTTCACAATTTGATAAACCGATAGTTGTATCCAAGATGCTATGCACTTTCCTTTTCAATTTTAGACACTCCTGATTTTTCCTGCGGTGCTACAATTCCGATTCGAACAGACACAAAGAATATCAGTCAGTCTAACTATGGTCTGTCTAAAAAGCACGCGTGGCCATGGATGGTCCAGTTGCGTCATGTGAGTAAACTATTAAGGACGTTGATGTTTTCGTATTTTTAACAAGCTGATTGCGTTGTTCCCAAATCCAAAAAGCCTTTATATGCATTTTGAAATATTATTTTGTATAAGCATAAGAATATTTTGTTTTTTTTTATCTGCATATTGATATTATATTGTAAATGCATATATAATATTATATAATGTTATATTCGCAAAAGGAACATTATAATTTATATGCATATGGAATATTTTAGTAATCCATATGGATATAGCAGCAAAGTGAAAGACGTTACCATTCCGGGGTTCGAATCAACGGACTTTCTTTTATTTCTCGTGTATAATGTCTCCTTTGTCAACAATACCCTTAAATAAAACTTTATCTACAAACTGTCATATTTAGTTTGTGCAAGTATCTTATTAATTTTAAAATTATTTTCAAATATTGTTTCCTGTTATAACTCCTCTGTTGTTTCTGGTAGTTGTTGTTTTAACAACGTCGTAAATTGTGTTTTTAATGTTTGATTTACTTACATATGCGTGTATTAATATATGATAAGATAAGCAATTACCTATGAAAACATGGTGTATTTGCAGACAGAAACACATCTTTGTGGAGGGACTCTTATATCAAACAGATGGGTTCTCACCGCTGCCCATTGCTTTGACGCCGCCCCAAAAATAAACAAAGTTATTCTTAGTATGGTGATATTGGTATTAATATTTTCATGTCTTTCCTTTCTTCGCGTTAATTTAACGAAGTTATAAGAGTGAGGGTTCAGTTTGCAATTAAGTCCTAATTAAGCTAAAACCGTATTCTTTAATAACTTTACTTATAACGGTGAAGAAAGGAAAAGATACTTATTGTGTTCATTCATTTGAATAATATTTTTACAAATCATAGTGTATACACTTGTTTAAAGGACACAATATAATTTGCGCGTACTTATGTATAAAAATGGGTGAACATAAAATAGGCAGATACTGTAAGTATACGAAATTCTCTCTGTAATTTCCCTATTAAGGAGGTATACATTGATTCGAGCGAGGAATTGTTAGTTTCAAACATTCGGACATATAATCCCAATAATTACTGTTTTCATAAATAAAAAATAAGTCAACTTAAAGTTGTAGAAACGCACATATATTCATTTTATAATACAATGTCTTCCATATATCCGTAAGGTCGTATAGATCGTCCCACCCCGGAAATAATATATTTATTGTACCTCAAAATTAGGAGACACTATATCCGAAATATGGCCTTATTTATCCTCATTGTAAGTACTTTATATTCTCCTACACACCTAGGATCCCATTTTCAGGATAATGAAATAAAACAAACCAAGCCGATTCCTAAATTCTCTTAATATCATATGAACTTTGAATAATCTGTTGTACATGCAATAATAGAAATATGTAATATGTAGTCTCTATCAATCATATAGAAACTAATTTTACTTTTCTCTTTATTTCTTTTAAAAAGAACAATGGCAAACCAGCACTCTAGACGATGGAAGCATACAACAAGATGTACCGGATTCCAACGTATTCATTCATGAACAATATGTTAACCCCGGTGGAAATACAAATTTCAAGTACGACATCGCCTTGATAAAACTACAAAACAACGTTTCAATGAATAGCGATCTCCATACAGTGTGTCTGTGGAACAACGAAACAGCAAGTAGTTATACCATTGCAGTTTTTTTTTCGATAATAAGAAAGATTATGTCAAATAGCCAAGTAAAATTAAATACCCGTGTATCTGTTAGACCTGTCACGTGATAATAAATATTATCACACTTGCAGAGTATGCTATATACAAATTTAGATTGTTCTTATTTAAAAAAGTCGATACTTTTTTAAGCTCAATAACTAACTTACTTATTGGTTCATTAAGTAATATAACCAATCATCTAGATACCTATTTACCTACTTTCGTTCTTACATATCGTCTTACCTTCTTACTTGTTTACCCACTTACTTACGTACGTACCAACATATTTAACTTTTTACCTACGTGCTTATTCACTTACTTACTTACGTACGTATTAACTTACTTAGTTACTAGCTTATTTGATTACTAGCTCATTTCGTTGGTTGGTTGGTAGGTTTAGTGGCTATTGCTTGCTTTCTTACTTACCTGCACGCCCGCCAGATCGCCCGCCCGCATGCCCGCCATTCCGCCAGCCCGTCTTCACTTACCCTTTCCTACACTTACCCACATACCCACTTACCTACATGACTAAATAACTAACAACCTACCTAACTCCAAACCCACTTACCTTCTTCTTGCTTGCTGTCTGACTTTGTCACTCACTCCCCCGCTAATATCTTTCATGTTGTTCTAATTTAACCATGTTTAGATGTTACGAGGTAGTAATTGTTGAAAATCTTTAGCCATAAACATGTAAACAACTGTTGTTAAGCTTTGATTCTTAGACATATTTTTTTTCTTTTATCCTTTTAAGATGGCACAGATGTCTCGTATGAATCATTGTTCAAACCTCAGTCGTACGGCATTGTAACCGGATGGGGATATAAGCAAGGCACTGACAAAAACGAGGACAGCATGAAGCAAATGCAGTTTCCAATACAGAATTTCACTGAGTGCAAAAACAACAAGAAGCAAGCAACCATTCACTTTGACGAAAGCCTCATGTTCTGTGCAGGAACTAAAGGTATTTTCTTTTTTATTTTGAATTTAAAGTTTGTGGCTTTTTTTCCCTATGAATCATCAATTGTGTTGTTTTTTTGACGGTCAAGACTGTAAAACCGATACCAATAAAATTTAAACATGCACTTGTTTACAGGTATCATCGGCTTCGAATAACCTAGTAATTGTCTGGTTGTTCATTACATATCTAAAATTTTCTATGTGCTAAATATTTAATCTGATAACATATAAATCTGATAAAAGTTTATTAATTTGACAGTTTGGTACCTCATTACGTGGCACTCGTGTTGTCGTGATCGCTTATTAAGCGGATTTAAAACAAACGGCGTAATTATATCAATATATTTTTATTGTAATTTTAGATGAAACAAAAATAACTGATGCCTGCAAAGGTGACAGCGGCGGTCCATTCGTAGTTCAACATCCAGGCAAAGAGAACAAATATATCCAAATAGGTAATCATTGCATGCGCCATGCCGTTATACGACCATCGAATATGGATTGCGTGGAAATATGTTACTTGACTTCTAATAATAACGACAATGTATACTTGTTATCAATCATACAGTTTGCGTTTCTTTCACATTGCCCTCTTTATCTGTACACTTGTAATGTTGCATAATAAGAAAAATCGTCACTAAAGCACGGCAACATAAATACGCTGTTAATTATATACAAGATGATTGACCTCTGGTAAAAAATAGTTGTGCATATTCGCACACATTTCTTAACATGTGTATACTACGAATTCCTCAATATAAATAAATTTCCCTTTTTAGAATTGTCCTTATTTCATGTAATTCTATTTTTCCTAACAGTTACTTGATCATTGACATGTGCATAAATGACGAACATTCGTGGTATTGTTCAAGGGTACTTTTTGAGTTATTTCAATGGTTGCAAACATGTGGATTGGTGAATCCTTAAGCCTAATGTACAAAGTTTATTGTTTATGTTTGTGTACTTCATGAGTTATTACACTTCACTTTTTGCAAACGGACAGGCAAACGAAAGAATTAGCAGATGAAACCATATAGCTTATATTTATACTAATACAAATGATGGTTTCTTACGGATGTTTTTAAAAATTACAATTTTAATTGATGATCTTACCGAAGTAACATAGATCTGCACTTCGACCTCTGTCGACAAAGGTCTTGCATGTTCCTCGAAATGCCCTTAATTGGTTTAATGATGCATTTTGAGTATTCACGTTGTTAATATTTCAATGTTTGATACTGAGCGGAAATGTAAATGGATATTGTTTTAACGTCGTATATCCACTCCTAGGTGTTGTCATAAATTATCGTTCACGTGTTTTCGGAATATAATAAGTCGGAACAAAATATAAACATTTCATACTTAAATAGTTAAATATATTGAGTATAATGCAATCACATGTATCATGTACAGTTTTGAGTAAGAAAAATATGACAGTAAAAGAGTGAAAAAATTACATGCAAATGCTTTGAGAAACAAAGGAAAACATCATATATTATTTAGACCAATTAGTTGTGGTCCATGATTTCAAAAGAAAACAATAACATCAAAAAAGCATATTACCTCGGAAATAATCATATCAACGACGTATGTGCTTATACTTGCAGGGATTGTTTCGTTTCAAACACAGAAAGGCTGCAGGACCCACATTCTGGATGGCTACTATACTCGGCTTAACGAAAATCTGCTTAAATGGATCGCATCAAAAATGGAACAAAATGCGAAATAGCCAATAAGAAGTGCCGAAATATTGGTGTTTTATTGGCAAAATACGACGGAGTGATAAGTGTCATGCATTGTATATATTGATAAAAAAAGTGAATAATGGGCTATATTTAAATTTAAAAAAGACTAACAATAAAAAAGCTAGTCCGCAGATTTTGGTAGTTTTTGGTGTTCGTTATTAAGTGCTGTAAAATGTATAAATGATAACATCGGAATTTAAGAAAACTTGTATAAAACAAGTAAATAATTTAAGAAAGAAAAAAATAACGACTCAGCCATCCGGTGTGTTTCGTGGAATATGCATTCTTAACTGATCTTTAGCAATCCTCGTTTTGTGACAAAACATAATGAATGAAATAGAAACACTCCAATGTATATATCTGTTTAGCTTGTAACGCTTTTTAAATACATTTTTAATTAGTATTGCTGATAAACAAAATAGTTCCATAATATGCCTTCCCTTAATTAGTTTTATTTCACTAACTTATATATAGTGTTTTTGTTGTCTGAGTCTGTGTTCAAAAGTTTGAAAATTTTCATTTTGACAGTCTATAAACAAATCCGATCAACAATCAAATAAAAAAAAATACAAAGGGCAACCAAAGCTTTACATTGGTAAAATTATTTTGGATTCCGGGATTTATAAATTTATTTCACAGTATGATAGTGTAGGAACGTACGGTTTGTAAGGTGTAGTGTGTCATATAGACGTTTTTTTCAACATGTTACTTGCAATGTACATATTTTAAAGTGTATGTATCGAAACGCGCAATCTTATAACCTAACTTGTTGCGCAGATATAAGTAATAATTAAACCCTGTGCAATTAATAAAATACCATAATCAAAAGCAAGAAAACCAGTTATAAGGATCCAAATATATAAAGTAAGTAATCAGAACAGGTAACGGACTAAACATCCTATTATGCAGTGAGGTTAAGTAATGTTATGTTCCAGACGGTGAATCTTGTACAATAATTTAATACTTTATGTAATATGTGTTTTTATTTACTTAATGCATTTGAGTTTAAATCATGAAATTATCAAAACATGTATAGAGTTATTATGTATATGTTTTCATTTCTTCTTCCCTACTATGTGTTAAATTGTGATGGCTGCTATTAAACACAAAGAATAATTTTTGGGTAGATTAACATGTATGTTTACCACTACTTCTGTACAATATTCTTTTTGAAAATCATTGTTTATTAGAATTTGTTAGAATTAAAGCTTTGTTTCATTTTCCAAATAATGTTTTTTATGTATAAAATGTAAACGTGTGTATAAATGCATCATACGAAAACAATATATTATCAGCATAACCAAACGAGTTGTGTTTGTAGTTTTGCTTGATTAAATAATGGTGTTTTATTAGGGCCAACGTGTAATGGTCAAAGCATATGTCCTTTCGGTGTATATTTCCCGACTTGATCATCTTGAACATTTGTTTTAAAAGACATTTACAGTATTACGGTTTATTACACAAATTGCAACCTGAAAACCTAGGATCGATCCCGCTCATGTCTTTTGTATCAATATGTGATTATTATATTGGACATAATAACTAAAACATTAGCATTTTTCGGCATATTTATACTCCGTTATATTTATAAAAAAATACCATTCCATACGTATCAACCACTAACTCATTTTTTTGCGGTTAATTGAACGAATGATAGTTACGCAGCGGTTAATTGAACGAATGATAGTTACGCATAGAGGACACAAACGGCAATTACGCACATGCTGCCAATCAAAAATAACGTCTCGAATAAGCTCACTTTGGCTGGTTAACAAAAGTCAAGATTAATCTGCACTTAATGCTAGGTGTATTTCTCATAGTTTCCATTTGACTTCGCTATACATTGTCGCATTACGCAGGACATGCTTATCGTATTGGAAGGTTATACGGCTGAGAAAATGTAAAGAATTGCATTATAATATGCACTTTTTAACAACAAAGCATTTTATTAAGCTACATATTAATTCATAATAATTGTCAATGCAAACTCAGTACTACACATACACGTACATGTAAAGTGTTACGTATAATTTGACAAAGGTGTTGCTATAAACTAATGGCAACATTTACATGCATTCGGTGATCAGGTTCCATAGCTTTAGTAAGTCCCGATCATTATGTATCTTGTTGTATGTACACATTCCTTGTTTCCAAACAAAAAAATGATGTACGTCTCTTATGGAAAGGGAATAAAAACGTGAGTTCCTCATGAACTACGAAGACAATTTTTGTCACGAGAGCGTGAGAGCTTTTATAAAAGGATCAATGTAAGACTGTCAATGAGTGGTTAAATTGGTTTGCCTGGTGGATTTTTTAATATATTAACGGGCGTATGGATGAATATACATTTTTAGTTCATATTTCTCAGATGTACTTCTGGGCTTTTATATGAGTAACCGGAATTTTGAAAAAAAAAGATTACATTAATTATTCGTCAATTTTACTTGTGAATTAATAATGGTCGTCCCCTCGCAGTTAATTGGTAGTTCATTGAATCAAAGGCGATTTATTGCATTAATTTAATAAACGGGCATAATTTACCAAAGTATCTTTTTCATGCTAAGATTTTACACAGGTATTTGATTTAAATCGCTGCTTTATTTGTGTGTAATAGCGAAAACGCGGAAATGATTACACGTCAAAATAATTATGAATAGTGTTTTTATCTGATCTTAGTTGGCTTGTTTCATTAACTGCACTCAGTGGTTAAACAACGAAACTTCACAATCTTTAAATTATCATTCATATACACAACTAAGACACCCAGATACAATGCGTATCAATCGTGACTTTCGTAAATGTTAGCTGGTAATGGTAATGTTAAAAAGACATTTTTAAACTTGAAGAAATATCTTCACAAAACTATGAAAATAATATTTCAATATTTCAGTAATTATTAACTGGGCATCAAACAGTTTCGCATCACACTTTATCAAGTTTGTATCAGTGCTCCCGGAACAGACTTCTCGTTTGGTTGTGCTAATTCAAATAAGAAGAGAGCAATAATAAGCAGACGGGTGCCTCTTAACAATCTAACGCCACATGAAAGACTTGAATAATTAACCGCAGAATGGCGTCTTTTAAGTTTTCACATTTGCACTAAAATAAGTAGATAAGTCTCGACCTGCAGTTGTACATGATTATTGTAGTAGATAACTGAGGTCACTTAACGATATTTGTATAAATATGTGTGAAATATGTATGGTAGCAGCAGAATAAGCAGTCGTAAAAGTAGTAATTACACGAGATGTGTTTGTCAGAAACACAATACCCACTTCTGCGCCGCTTTGAAGCAATATATTCGACTTTTGACCTTGAAGGATGACCTTGGCCTTGACCTTTTACCACTCACAATGTACACTCTATGAGATACACATGCATGCCAAATATCAAACTGCTATCTTCAATATTACAAAAGTTATTACCAATGTTAAAGTTTTCGGACGGACGTACAGACTGACTGACAGACGGACGGACTGACGGACAGTTCAATAACTATATGCAATCCTTCGCGGGCATAAAAATAAAAATAAGAGTTAGTAGAAGTAGAACTAGTAGTAGTAGTAGTAGTAGTAGTAGTAGTAGTAGTAGTAGTAGTAGTAGTAGTAGTAGTAGTAGTAGTAGTAGTAGTAGTAGTAGCAGTAATAGTAGTAGTAGTAGTAGTAGTAGTAGTAGTAGTAGTAGTAGTAGTAGTAGTAGTAGTAGTAGTAGTAGTAGTAGAAGTAGTAGTAATAGTAAAAGTAGTAGCAGTAGAAGTAGTAGTAGTAGTAGTAGTAGTAGTAGTAGTAGCAGCAGCAGCAGCAGCAGCAATAGTAGTAGTAGTAGTAGTAGTAGTAGTAGAGAATCAGCCTAGTCATCTTCTCTCCGTTGAAGAAATTAAATTGAAATCGTGTTTAACAGCCATATTTGTCTACAATAACACGCTAGTGAAATATTGCTAAGAATAAACTGAAAGCATTTTTCATATTCGTTGAAATACTCCATTGGCCCTTGAAACGTCCAATTTAACTTCATCCACTTATATGGTCATTAACCGTTATAAGCAGTTTGTCATTAAACCGGAATTAGCAGTAGGTATTTCGCAAACGTTAAACTCAAACTTAATAGTCTACTAACTGGCGCCTGCAACCATGCACGAGGATGTTATGTCAAGGGCTGCGAGATTCCCAATTATCCTCATAAATACTGTAACCTGAACAGAGAAACACGTGAGAAGTCCGTTTTGCGAACACGTATACGAACTCGGTAAAATAGGTTGTGACACTTTATTAGGCCCGTATTCTCAAATATAAAATACTATTTGTAATGATACTTTTTTCCAACTTAAAAATATGTTTTGCTTATGGTAGTCAAAACCCACACTATAGTGAACTGCACGCTCGTGCGCTTATACTATACAGCTGAAGAGTAAGGATTTAATCGATACATATACTTGTCTGGATTACTTACTTCACGGGACCGGTTTACATGGGCATAAAGTGTTTCATTTAAGGCCTTAAATTGCTTAATTTAAAGATCGTTACTATAGAGTACAAGTTTAGTAATCAAATTTAAGAAAGTAAAGAAGCTATGTTTTCCCATCCGGAAACGATCCAGTCTTCGTTGGAATAAACTGCTATCGCATAAACCACTCAGACATTTGAAATACTACATTACTACTGTATATGCATTTAGCACTATATATTAGTGATCCACGTGTTGTCACAAATACGAGCGAAATAGACAGACTCTTAAACCAAAGGGCCTCTTGAACGAAGTATACTTAATCTATGATTTGCTCTTGTGTTTTCATCATCGCTTTCCCACTAAGTACGTGCTGTTTACAATGATCGGAAGATTGTGCGCAAAAGCCTTTTTTACGACCCTTACTTGTTAGTCTTATGAAATAGCTTTATTCCGAAAAACAAAACACTTGACGATCAGCACCGGATGTTCGCAAATTGTCACATGATCTTGACGCTAAAAAGGCCAGACCATCATTTAATTAAGTGAGAAGTATCTTTGTGAAATTGAATTAAATATTACTGTCATTAATTGTAATACATCATTATAGTGTTCGATCACAAAATACCACGAGTTTGAACTTTATTCTACTTTCTCCGGTGATTGTAGAGTAAAACGTATATGCATAAACATAAGTGTATAATCTACAAGTTTGAAAGAAAGTTAAATTTAATACAGGTGGTAAATGATGTTGTGTTCAACTGATTTTGGGTTAAAGTCTATGAAACAAACCGTAAACCGTTCATCAAACGAATCCTTTGCAAACGTGAGCCGTGTTTGTGGCGAAAAGTTTTCAAAGGCCTCATGAAATTCACATTAAACTCATTTAAATATGACTTAAATTGCAAAAAGACTGTACGAATAAAAGCATGTCAATAAATAGTTTTATATATCATAACAAACAAACTCGCACCATTCGAGTAAGACATTACGTTGACATATTGATATTACGACTTGTACTTTTCTGCATTTTTTCACCTAATTGCTTTACAATGTCCACGTTGATAAGCATGTCAATCATGCGTGAAAAGATTACAATCGCATACTTGTATGCACTGCAAATAATTTATATAGTATTACTCATAGTTATGAGTAAATTTCTTATTCTCTATTCTCAAAATACTAGTAAAATCTCATCATCTTTATAACCCATATCATCATCATTATCATTATCAAACAAAAAATAAACCAAAGACAAAATAGGAGTGAGTGCTTGTATTTGACAGGACTTTCAACATATAAATGCAAACAACAATTCTTCTGACGCCCGTATGTGTTGTATGTGCAATGGATATAGACCTCAACGGCACCGCTCATTTGATGAGCCTTGAGACGACTGGAAACAGTGTAACATCTTTGTTCAGGTGTATAAAGAACTGAAACGATACTATTTAAATGCTGTAGGGCATGTACTTATGAATTCTTCACATGCACATGTGTGTCATGTGAAAAAATGCAAATTTATTCATAACAATTAGACGTCATGTATATATCTCAAATAAAGAGTTACTGTTTGAATAAACTGATCCCGGCCGATGCCCAAAGTGCACACAGGACGCCCACAATGCCCATCAAGCACGCTAACTTGCTTAAATATTATAAATTAACAATTGTGAAACATTAATTTGTTCAAAGAAGCTGCTAATATCTGCAAGATTCATCCATCACCACCAATCAAGAGAAGTGTACATGACTTCAAGTACACCCCATACAATAATCAGTAGTAATAAACGATTCAGGTAAAACCGCGAGCGGGATACGCAACCCTACTGCCATTTTTGTTTTCTTATTTTTTCTTTTAATAGCAGGGGGACGTATGAGGACCCATGGCTCGAGACCGGTGTCTAGGTGCCTTCATCACCTCCCGAAACCTCTAATTTTAGAGAAATCTACAAATAAGCAGCTATTATTATACTGTAAACATTAAGTATTATTTAGTAAAAAATGTAATTAAAACATTATCAATTTCATTGCGCAAATTAACATAACAAACAAACATCAAAAGCATCCCGCACACACCCCGGACATCAACATAAAAACAAACAAATCACTCAAACCATAAAATCCATAAAGCACCTAAAAAGAATGTTGATAAATCATAAGTATTCCGAGAAATATATAAATGCATATGACGAACAGCTATATTAAACCGACTTCAACATCTAACCAGTCACACCAAAATGAAAATATTAAGTAATCGTACAATAAGAATGTCTTTTAAATTAAACGTTCATTACGAAAGTCAACAAAAAATAATAACACTGAAATTTAAACATACCAATAATTCAATAAATATGCTGGAGGTACTATCTCCAGGAAGTGAGAGTCTCGAAAAACGTGACACCCATAACTTTAAAAACCTCATTTAAACACAATATTAAGTAAAAAATGAGTCAAAATAATCAAGAAAACTTAGCTGCTTCAGACTTAAATGAAAATACACCCATCGTCTTTCCCAGTAAAGGAATCGGTTTGTGTTAAGATCCCATCTCACATGGACTAAAAACCGAACTGAAAATATACTAAATATAGACTTTATAATTGCAAAATTATAAACATCAAAGCAATGTAACCAATTATTTAACCATACATATGTTCATTAAGGGCGGGCGGGCGGGGTTATCACCCTTTCGTTTTCTTGCTCCATAACTTTGCCTGTCAAAAACAACCCTCGAATGGCGTCTCACTAGATGTGCAAATCATATATACCCCAAAACGAAAAACTCGTGCGCTTTCGCGCTAAAACATGCACACAAAACCCGTGCATTATACGCGCTAAACCATTACCATAATCTCTCTTCTAAATAACACGTATTAAACCATACTATACCGTATTTATCAAACCGAGAATAATTTCATTTACTCATAGTTATGAGTAAATTTATTATTCTCTATTCTCAAAATACTATTAAAATCTCATCATCTTTATAACCCATATCATCATCATTATCATTATCAAACAAATAATAAACCAAAGACAAAATAGGAGTGAGTGCTTGTATTTGACAGGACTTTCGAATAAAACAAAGAGAGAATACAAATAATATAAAACATAAAATGAATACCTAAATATTCTCCACCACGTTATATACCTCTCGAACTGTGTTTTAACTGAAAAGATACAATTATAAACATTTGTAAAAGCAATAAAATTTATTCAATCAAAATAGGCACACTATGGCCTTCAACAACGGTCAACTGACCACACAAGCCAACTGGCTTATCAACATCAGGCACACTCTGGCCTTCACAAACGGTCAAATGACCACACAAGCCAAACGGCTAATCAACATCAGGCACACTCTGGCCTTCACAAACGGTCAAATGACCACACAAGCCAAACGGCTAATCAACATCAGGCACACTCTGGCCTTCACAAACGGTCAAATGACCAATCGAATAATGCACAAGAGAATTAAACAGATATAATAAAACAATATTTACAAAATTAATGATAAACATTAAAACGGAAATAAAAAATATCATAATCATAATCCTTATAATAATAATAACATACTACATAAACCATACCTTTATGTTCTCCAATACTTAATATACCATTCGTACTGTCCAGTTACTGCACTGCAAAAAATAAACTTGCAAAGATTGTTAATTCCATGTGAACATGCTTTTTAAAAAAATAAGTTCAACTCACAAAAGCAAACCGGCTTTCACACATCAGATCAACTTGCTTTAAAAAACGGTCAACTGACCATACAAGCCAACTGGCTTACCAAATCAGGCCAAATGGCCGTAAACAAATTGGTCCAATGACCACAAGGAAACATACACACAACACAAACACAGAACTTAATAATACTCAAAAGCATTTCCAAACCATTTATATAATAATATATTATAGTGTCTTTAAATGTGCTACGAACAACACATCATACATTTCAAATCACACATACATTAATAATGACTTTTCACAAATCTAAATTTAGCGACACCGATAATCTGTCTTTCAAAGAATCTTTAACATATCCGTATATTGCAAAATTATAAACATAAAAGCAATGTAACCAATTATTTAACCATACATTTGCTCATTAATGGCGGGCGGGCGGGGTTATCACCCTTTCGTTTTCTTGTTCCATAACGTTTGCCTGTCAAATACACCCTCGAATGGCGAATCAATAGATGTGCAAATCATATATACCCCAAAACGAAAAACTCGTGCGCTTTCGCGCTAAAACATGCACACAAAACCCGTGCATTATTCGCGCTAAACCATTACCATAATCTCTCTTCTAAATAATACGTAATAAACCATACTATACCGTATTTATCAAACCGAGAATAATTTCATTTTCTGTAATAAGTGATCAAAACTGCGGCGTTCACAAACACACTATGCATTCAAACAAAGTCATCAAATCTTACAATTGGTTTCATATGTAAAAGTTCCTGTAAATTTCGCTTTATAAAAAGCAGTGCATATATGGTATGTTAATTACTAATGTTTTCATTAGGCGAAATCAGTTCTACTCGTTTCAACACGACCAAACTGAAATTGAAAATAGATCAATAACACTTGCGCAGAAGTTCATTTTTATATTTGAACAGTATTTGTTTACAACCGTCGTAAATTTCGCATGCGTATACTTTGTTTATATTTGTTAAAGTATTAGCACATATTGAAATATGTTGCGAGTATAGTACACAATCGTACAACACTTGTTATATATGACACTTAAAAGTCATATTCATTTATATTGTTTCGCTTTATCACATTTACACCAATATATCCTGAGTAATATATGTAGACATACGTAATTCATATCTTCTACTCGTAACATGATTTGCAACTGTACTGTGTACACTATGAAGTTTTTATATTGTTTGTTTCAGGATGTACATATACATATAGGAGGGAAAGGGGTTATCTTTAGGATTTCAGAGGATATTTTATGCATAAAAATCATATCGACACGGAGTCCAAATGTATTATGTTGTGTTTAGAACATAATTATGTCTAAGCGGAGTACACGAGGCAGACTGAATATTGTTAAATACACACATCACCTACCAAGGTAGTACCATCGAGGAATGATAAACAACATGTGCTAACACCGCAATGTGGGAAAACGTGACAATCTAATGCATCCCCGATATATTATGTTTTAGCATGAATAGATAAGAATCGAACAACTGGACCCTCTATAAGATACAAAACAACAACAACAAGGATTTAACATTTGTAATATTCAGTTTATATTATGTACGACATTTTTGACTTGTAAGTCTAAATTATATTAATTGCTAATTGTTGAATTGTTTTCAGTGATAAAACAATTTACTAATGAAACCACATATATACTTCACTGTTGCAACGCAGAAATGAGTCTTACTTGTAATGTTTTTTTTAATGTAACACTCAGACTGCGGGTATAACTACAATATTATTATTGGCAATAAAGTGGTGTGTGTCTTTTCGAAATTTGGTAATAATTTGAATAGTGCATCTTTTAATCTCATGGCAAAATATGTAAACCATAAAATTGTATTCTCTTTTTATCCTTTTGCATGGTTATGCGTTTGGAAATACGTACAGAAACAAATGCATCACGACGCCAATTTTAATGTTTCGATAAAGCTGTTTGCCACTTTGAATTTTTATAAGGGCCTACATTTTGTGTTATAAAAGAAAGAAACCAGCGTGCAGCTTACATTATTATGTGCATAAAATGTATCCATGTGTCTTTTAGAATGATAAATAAAGCGTCAAATACAAATAGTAACTAATGCATTTTTGTTGAGTCTTATAACGTGTTGAGAACGTGAAATTATATAAAGTTTGGTAAAGACATATATAAAACGTATTCAAAATATAGATTGTAAACACACACATTTAACACCTAAATAAACATAACAACGTAAATATGCAGTCTTGTATTGACCAAGATAGGGGATATTGATTAACCAAAGCTTTATTGAAAATACAATTTTAAAAACAGCAAATGACATACGTGCTTTTAAGGTCAGAATACTTCTGAAAAAAGGTCAAGTTGGTCAGTTCGTTGATATACACACATGACACATATTCCTTTTCCCGCATATATTTATTCATTTAACGATTGATATACACACATGCAACAAATTATTTTTCCCGAATATATTTATTCAGTTAACGATATAGAGTCTGCGAGGTTCGTCACTCAATGCATAGATTAACATCGATCAGCAGCTCTAGTCAAAGCAAGTTTAAATAATGCCATCTCCTTCATGATCTTAGTAAATGACATTGTAATGACTTTTCGTGTCCAGAAGTAGTGAAAGTATACCTTATTGAGTCGGAAGACTTTGAGTATTTAAACTTAAATATTTCGAAATTTAAAAATACAACCTTACGAATGAAATGGTAATCATGTGGAATTACATGTAAATGTTTAATCGTTGTGTTATATATCAAGTGAACTTATAATATATAACAAACGGTATGGCTAACTGAGCCTTTTTCATTTGTGTAGAGCCTTTCATATTGCAAAACGATAGGGTAGTGGCCTGTTTTCTGTTGATCTTGCAGCTGCGTCGCTATGTTAAAGTAATAATAAATCTAATCGCTGCTTCTCTGCTACTTTGGCAGGGAATTTTTGTTTGCATAAAATGTGTTACATTTTGAATAATGAATGTTGTTTAGAAATGGCTTATATTTAGCTATGATATAGATTTAGAGTATACATGTTGACATTATTATAAACACATGAATATACACGCAACATTAAGTAAAACCATACTGAAATATGCGGCTGAAGAAGTTCATCTTCTTCATGGTTGTGCGTTGCGAATATGCGCAATGGTAACAGTAATATATTTATGGTCGAATAAGCATTGAATGCCACACAACAACATTTTGCTTTTATTTTTTATGTCTATTTGATGTATTAAGATTACGCTTAAACAGAGGCCAAATAATTTGCATCCTCATGTTTAAACAGTATGCGTATATGTTTCTCATGGCATCGTGGAATTATGAATTTACCGGAAAAAACACACACACTCAAATGATCGTATAAGTCGATTTATGACAGTTAGAGTAAGGGGGAGTAATAGATACACGATTTACTTATCACCGTTTTAAATGTATATAGGGGTTATTATCCTCTTGGAAAAGTTACACGTTGAAAGAATTTAATGAATGACAATCCTTACCTTAAAGAAAAATAAATGTTAATGCTTAGAAAGCTTTGGCAGTTTGGAAAGAATGCCGTAACGTTAGTGTTTTATACGATGCATCAAAAAACCGTCCGACGCTTGATTACATAAGTAATTATATTTAAGGGAGTCTTATTTGATATTTTAGCTCGGATAATGTATTAAGCGCAATAAAATACAGATGGGAATACAAAAACACATATATGATGATTGATGAAGTTAGCCTGCCACATCATTAATTTGTTACTAAGAAGATCAAGAGAAAAACTCAATCGATTTATTTACATTCACAACAACAGTATCGGCTTATTAAAGAAACATTACACGTGCGTTGTTTTGTGAAAATATTTATCACACCTGGGTCAGTTGTAATGTTTGTGTGTTTTTTTTATCCGATCTGTATTACCTCCTTTCATTTAATAAATAGTTCGTGTACGTTATAGTTTGTTGTCGAATAACTCACGGACGGTTTAGATTCGTAGGGATTAAAAAGAGTTCTTCGTTTATATGAAATTTGGCACGTGCTGTGTTAAAATTTAGAATACGCGTTTTAAGTTAAAATAAATATTTGATATTTTGATATAACACTGCACATCGTATGACTTACTTTGAAGGATGTGACTTATGAAACAAATATACCGGTAAAAATTAAATCATAGCCTGAGCAGTTTTACTTTACATTATTTACAATACAAAACAAATCGTCGAACTTCACCTGACGCGACACTTTTTTTTCAAACCAAGAACATTGCAATTGTTTAACGAAATCGAAATAAATATAATATAGTTGTGTGTTTTGGAATTTGTTGTTGGTATGGAATTTGTACAAATATCTTCTTAATATATTGCTTGAACGGAAACGGTAGGACTGTTTGTATTTCAGTTGTCTCGAATATAAAGAAATATGTATACAGATATTTCAAGTTTTGTGTTTAGACAAAATCTAGGAAAAATGTTAAGTGTAGTTATCTGAAGCAGTATGTGGCAAGTTGCACTCATTTACTTCAGTTATATCTTCGATGAATACGTCATTCCTGTGTAAGTTGATCGAATTTAGTATATTTACAAATAATTGATGACCATAGAAACGCACGTTAACTATCGGCAATGCCACAATCATGTTATGTAAAATCAAATAAATGAAATTGTATACGATATTTTTGTTTCTAAAAAATCCGGATCCTTTTTTCCATTATGCACAAATTGTCCAGACATATAAATAGATAAAAAAACTTGTGCTTATATTTTTCTTGAAAAAATATGAAAAAGAGAAGGAGAAGAGAAGAAAACGAGCCGTTTAAAGATTATAATTAATATATTTGTATAAAGATGAGTGTTATTGTGTTAAGTTGTACATAAAGGTGCAATAACAATATTGTGTCACAAAATACATGCCTTTACATGTAATTAAATTAAAATAAAGATAAAATTGCATAAAATAACACATACCAAGGGTTATATGGGTAATTTCATTTAAGCAAACGTATATCAGACAGTAAGTGTTTTGTTCTGAAAATCATTTAACGGAGAAATAATTTGTTTTATTGAATAGAGGACAACGAACAACTTATCGAACAGTTCTTCTAATTCACTCGACGACCTATTTTTCTCTTCCGAACACATTTTGTGGCAGGAAAATACATGATATACATTCAAACGGGCACTTATGTGCATGTACGAAATTGTTCTGGAGCAATATTGGTCATTTATTTTAATGTGTTTGCATTTTTGAATTTCTAAATAAATCATAACAGAAATAACAACAACAAATTAATATGTATCCACTTGTTTTCTTTGTACCAGTTGTTTATACACCAATTCGAATGAAACAACTACATCATTCCACATGAAGCTAATGGCGCGGATCCTAAATGAAAGCTTGCAATAACGCAAGTTATGAGTAAGTCTTTTTCTGAAAGGATTAATTATAAACGACCAACCGTTGAAGCATTGTTCGTGCCTTTTATTGATTATAAAGTTGGCATGTATAACACATTATATGAATATACAAATCTCACCAAACACGTTGACATGCTACAGACACTTCGTCTCACTTGAATGGAGAACCCGGGAGAAAATATGATTGTTTGCAATTCTGAGGAAATCAACATATCACAGGCAATCTATAGCCTTGATGGCAATCAATGGCCTTTGTTTTTAGCAACCACCTTCATAAGGAGCAGAAATGCAGGATAAGGATCAAACTTATCAATGGTCTATATGTAATTTCGGAAACTGTATTTGTGTTTTAAACTTTATATTTATATATTTATTTTTTGCATAACAGCTCGTTTTTTCCCTTTAAAACAATTGACTTTATGTACATTTACATACAGATATTGAATTTGTTTTGGTAATTTTTAAGTTTTTCTCACAATTGTGTATTATGACATGTATATGTTTTAGAGAAAGAAACCAAAAATACAATAACACAAAATACTCAGCGGTATAAATGGCACGTTAATGTTTCAAAACCAGTATGTTTATTGGACTATTAAACTGATATCTTACAACTGTGTGTGTTATTTGCCGAATGTGAGAGATTAAATGCGTAACGTAAGTGTATATTTAATCTTTTTTCCTATTTTTACATTAACTTTTCTGTGACAGTTTAGTAAACTCTAAGTACATAAATTTTCATTCACTTATCAGTGTTTGACAATCCACAAAATGTACAAAACAAGATTAAAAGGCAGGCGACTATATCTTAAAAATATCAACAAGCACATTAGGAATGTGTTCTTCAGATTTGTCATTTACCCACTTATCCTGTCATCAATAAAAAAACTATTATAATCACATTAAATAATATATCATATTATTTCTCAGTCTCTGGGTTGTTAATGAATTTAGATTGTATGATAATTACATCCGCATTGCTTTTCAGGTACAAATTGATATATATCATTGGCAAAAATAACTAATAGTGTGACATGAGTTTTCGTGTATTAAATCATTTTTGTTTTCAATTTATCATATTTCACCAAAAACATTATTTGTTTTGAGTCGGAATTAATCAAAGAGTTGTGTGACTTAATGGGAATTCAGAAAAGCAGAACAACACCATATCATCCAATGGGAAACGGGTGTACAGAGCGAATGAATAGAACATTACTGAACATGTTGGGAACTTTAGAGCCTGATAAAAAGTCTGACTAAAAAAATTACATCGCGCCATTAGTCTTTGCCTATAACTGCACAAGGCATGAAACAACAAAAGTTAGTCCATTTGAAATAATGTTCGAGCGTACATCAAAACTACCAATAGATGCCGTTTTTGAAGAACCAGAAACAAATAACAACAAATTAAATCAAAAGTATGTATGTGACTTGACAGAAAGGATAAGTAAAGCAAGAGAGGTTGCCAGTAGATTTATTTAAAATGCCCAAACTAAACAAAAGAACTACTATGATAATAAGGCAAAAGCTACTAGATTGAATATAGGTGACAATGTCATCTTAAAAATCTTGGCTCATTAAGGCAAACATAAGATTGCTGATAAGTATGAGTCTGAACTTTATACAGTTATTGATCAACCTAATCTAGACGTTCCCGTGTACAGAATAAGATCACCTGATGGAGCAGAGAAGACTGTGCACAGGAACCATCTGTACCCTGTTACAAGATTAGAAGAGGAAAAACAAGATTGTGAAATGCCGGCTCAAGAAGAGAGTTCCACTAGGGTATCAACTGAGACAGTTCGACCAGAGAGAGAAGACACATGTGACGTCACAGTGGATACGAATTCAGAGGATGAAGCAGCATATGTTTATTCTAGTGGGGACGCCCACCGCAGAATCCAAAGGAAGAGAGATATCGCTTAACCAACAGAAGAAATTGCTGTTGAAGAGGAAGAGAGCGAAGATAATGAAGATGAAGAGGAAGAGAGCAGTAACGTTTCTCAAAGAGGATCGATAAGTGAAGATGCACTTCCCCAAGATGGTGTAGCGACAAAACCAGAAAATGAGGAGGATGCAGAAGATACTTAACAGGTGTACACAGACAACCTACATGATTAAACAACTGGAGGTGAAACTAATGAACAAAGGACAAGGGAGTCGCCTATTCCGAGACCGAGGGCAGAACCGCAACCACAAGAACAACAAATACCAGTTCCAACTCCAAGAAGGTCATCAAGGAGCAGGAAATAACCAGCTAAATATAATGACTTTCACATGTTCAGTATGATATTAGAACAGAGACAAAATGCTGTGTCTGACATATTAACTCCAAGAACTATAGAGTCGTTAGACCATAAATCACTTCAGAAGGTTTTAGCTGCTTTATGTTTTAAATTTTCATGATAACTTGTATTATAAAAGTTATCTTCAATTGTATCGTATGCATGAGTTTGAAATGTGAATTGACTATTCAATGTATTTGTTGATGCACACATATTATGCCCGAGTACATATTCTTAAATATTTTAAGATTATTTTATTAAATAACTAGTGTAATAGCTTAAAAGATATGCTATAAGATGAGTAACTTCAAGAGTTATCTTTTGTCAATATAATTCTTCAAATGGAGAATTGGCTTAAGGGGAAGTTGAAGTCCTAGTTGTAGTTGTATTGTAGAAGTCTTATACTTAGTGTAGTATGAGAATAAGTTGCTTGATTAAAGTATTGTAGCATTATGGATGATCAACTTCATGTATTCTGTGTAATATTTAATTAATGACGGGACGTCATTTCTCACAGGGGGGGGGAAGTATGTGACAGGGCTGGACAATCGACGTTGTTTTTAAATTGTTGAATGTAACCTTATGTAGACTTTTTAAATAGCCTTTACTCTTAGGTGTGTTATTATCTGCACGCGCCAAATTCTCGTTTGTGCGCAATCGTTTGTTGAGGACAGTCGAGTTGACAGTTGACGGCAGATGATAAATTATTCCATCTAACATCACGTTCCGAAAGAAGTTGGGAGAGCGGTTTATGAGAGAAGTCAAATCCACAATTTGACTTAAATCCATTATCTTACTCCAACATCTTTTATTTCAAGTCTGGACGTCTTCATTGAATTCGTCATCTATATATGTCATAGAACATAAATAAACTTAATATTTAAAGTTCGCTGTCTTACTATTAAAGATTACACAAACAAGAACCCAAATACCCAAGAAGTTACAATATGTTACAAATTGCTTAAAATTAAAAAGCTTACCATAACTGTGGAAATTATATTCTGTTTATGCCATTTCTTGATTTATTAGAGACAACCGTGGCAGCCATGTTGGATTTAGACCCGATTGGCAAAAAAACTGGGGGAACAAAAATATTAATTTAACCCAGACAATGTAGATAATCATCAGCATATTATTCAAACATAACCTTCAAATCATGCAGCGTGAGCCTCTTTTTCTTCAAGCACTCAATGTGCGATTTGTTATCATCTTTGTTGATGCTTTTTATCTTTACGTTTACTATTTTAATTAAAAGACATGTATTTTTTGTTTCAAAACAATGTGCTTAAAAGTAAAAAAAAAACACGTGTTTTTGTATATATTTTTCATTGATATAGTCATTTTTCATAAAATATTTAATATGTCACCAAAAAACTTATTTGTTTCATAAGAATAATATTTTCTAAATTGCTTAAATTATAAAGGCTATATAAATGGTAGAAAATATATGTTGCTTGTGTCATTTTCGAAAAAAATGTATTTTCTAGAATTTAGGTCGGCCATCCTGGATTTAGACCCCGTTGGCATAACACAAATTTGGGAACACAAATATTCTTTTACCCCAGAAAATGTAGATTGTCGTCAGCATTTTCAAATAAAATCTTAGAATCATGCAGCGTGAGCCCCTGATACTATACTATAGCTGAATGTGAGAGATTTTAATACCATTTGTTGATATATGATTGTTTATCTTTAATTTGTACTTTTATAATTGAAAGAAATGAAATATATGTTTAAAAACAAAGTGCATGCACTTAAAAGTAGAAAAAAGATCAAAATGCATAAACATAACAAGTTTTACAAGCCTAGTACATCCCAAAATATATCAATATGCACATTATGCATTTTTTCTTTATATTTTTCATTTACCCCACCCACTTTTCTTGTAATACAAATCACAATTATATTATCATATCCACATGAAATAGTATATATTTATATTCCTTAGTCCCATAGGTGTGTAGTTAGTTAGTTAAATGTAGTTAGGATAATAATTGTGCCTAAACTGTTTTCAGGTACAAATTGAAACATGTCATTAGAACAAAAACACATGTTTTTTGTACCTTTTTCTCATTGATATAATCTTTTTTTTTCATACAATGTTAATCTTTTTTACTGAAAAACTTTTTAAATAAAAAACATATGTTGTCAGTTGCTTAAATTAAAGAGCTTATCAAAATCATGGAAAATATATGTTGTTTGTGTCATTTGCGAAAAAAAACGGTATTTTCTTTGTTTTTGGTAAGCCATCTTGGCGGCCATCTTGGATTTAGACACCGTGGGCATACAAATTTTCTTGGGAACAAAGTTTTCCTTTTACCCAAGACAATGTAGAACATCATCAGCATATTAAAGAAAGGTTCCAATCATGCACCGTGGCCCTCCGTTCCTACTAGACTATTGATGTATATTGCGATTCTAAAATGTTAAAGGGACTTCATTACACAATGGCGACTTAATTATGTTACATCACTGACAAAAAACATATAAATGCTAGTTTTCAAGAAATCATAGTCATCGTAGAAACAGATGGGAACAAATAATATTTACCTAAAAAACATTGCACAGTGTCAACTGTCTGTCATTTCCAAGCAATCCCGACAAGGGAGGGAATGTGCCGGCACTTGAACCATACGTCCCGTAGATTCGGGACGTTACTCATCAAACATTCGGCGCATGTAAATTGACACCATTATTGAGTTTGCTCTCTTGGCTTATTACAACGTTTTTCTTTGATGCGTTCTTAAGCCGAGAATCACACTGTCTTGGGTCATACATTATAATGTTACTTTAATATAAGCGACATAGTTCAGTGGACATATAATGTTCTTTCATTGATTGATACAAGATACTAGTCCTTTTTGTATTTTATAAAAACATATTCATTTTGAATATCATGTGTGTTCAATGTGAATCACATTTTGTTTGTTAATATGTTGTTTACTTATCGAAACATGTGGCTATGCCATATGATTATCAACGGTAACACAACATTTGAAATTGCTTAAATAACGGATCACGCACAATCTTCTCATCACAATTAACATGTACATTAAATTTGGTTATAATTAAAATAAAAGTGACCTTTTACCGAGGGAGAAACCTGACACGTCTTGCACACTTCCCACATAGCTCTCTGTAAACGTGCCAATGTTTTACTAAGAATGTTCAGTACTTTCTGAGAAATCATGCGATCCAGTAAGGTGTACTTTTGTATTCATTTCAGTTTTGCGGGCAAACTGACAGACGAACGGATAACAGAGAAATTGTGGTGACAGCCAGACTTTTAGAAAACTTTAGGCTGAACGTGTTTACCAAGTTTCATTATATTTTATGGACTTTTTAACAATATAACATTTTTTTCTGACGGATCTACAGACAAAAGAAAAAACAGCATGTTCAATTTTAGTATTATTTCGTATATACTATTTGGGTTATTACATTTTGAATTAGTGTTCTATTTTTCGTAATAGCGTCCTGGTGTGGGGAAACAATGGTTATGCATAATCGTCAAATTGCCCATATAAGTTTCATTTTAATAGATATAGTACGTTATGAGATCTTGCATGAATACTTTCAAGACGGACGAGCGGACAGACAGAACGAAAGATATGATGGACGGAGAGTAAACCTAACGTCATCACCTTTCAAACTGTTGAATTTTAATTACATTTAAAGTTGAAGAAAACTTAATATATTAACTGATGTTGTTTTCAAAGGCCCTTTTAAATGCAGAATAGGATTCCGTACATGTGTCAAATAACATTCAAAACGACACCGATACGAAGCAGCATGCTCATTTGCGCGCAAAACATTTATGCAAATATCTTAAAACATTAATGCAAATGTCTTGGTGTCTATAAGACATAGACTTGTAAAATCTATTGAACAAATTTATTTTAATTTTAAACTATACTGATTAAATACTTTATTTGTCCGCAAAACTGCCAAAAGAGTCCGACACACTTATTAAGCAATGATCGAATTGTTAATCAACTGTGACACTTAAGAGTCAACTTAACATTCCAAAAGAAAATTGTTTGCAGTCAACAAAGTTAAACACGTCTTTAATTTGAAAACAAATTATTGAGTGAGGTAGCGAAATACTTGAAAAGCCCATAATGTTTACAATTATACGACCTTTACGATGACATAGGTTGTCACACTTTATGAGGCGAGACTGTTATGTTTTGAAACACTCTTTCGATACACATTTGGCCGAAAATATTATTTTACAAACAAAACGATATATTTCGCGATTCGACAAAACAATTAGTCGCTTGCGTTACTTTGCAAGACAATGTCTAATGTGAATAACACAACTCTTTAACAAAAAGGGCTCCTGAAAGAAATACCCTTATAAACATGTGTGGTTTTGTGATTAACCACACTCCGACCTATTTACATATGTACTTTCTGTTTATATTTATTGAATGCTTTTCCAAATTACACTTTTAACAGTCGTGATATATAAGCAATTCGAAACAGCTTAATCCGGAAAAACAAAACAAATAACAAATAGTCTCGAAGAGACGCACTTGTATAGGTCAATGATCTTGACGCGCACTTAAGGCAAGACTAAAACACAATGTGGCGTGTAGTTTTATTACAAATGAAGCTTAATATAACGTGCATACATTTTAATACATTATGATTGACCTTCATCCACAAAATAATTGCAATGACCGTAACAATGTGGTTATCCGAATAGTATTCATTAATTGTTTAAAACACTTTAATGTATCTACTAAACAACCTTATTTATAAAATTGTATGCCTCATTTTGCAGATATTCTCAGTAGAAATATGTTTATATTTATTTTCAGATTGTAGAGAAAAAGGCATATACTACTACGTCTAACAATAATAATAATACGCTTAATAAACAACTTAATAATACATAATATGACGTTTGAAAGTTAATGTAACAACAATGATGTAAGTGTTGTTGTATGCAACTGTATACAATACAGATCCGAAATGATGATGTTATAAGTGATTTTCGTTGGCGTTACAGCGACATGGGATGACAATGATATTGCCAATCACATACGTTATTCGATATAATTACGGCACTTACTGTTTTGCTAAATAAGTAATGGTTAGTTCGTTTAATGGTTTCATTCGATTGACTTATATGCATAATCAACAATAATACACGTCAGAGCAGGGTCAGAGCAGGATCGAGCTTCTATATTCGCGTTAAAGCTTATAACTATCCTATTTCTATTTGCTCTTTGCCATAAGTGTTGCTGCATCGTATAATCTTAATAATTCATCCATGTAACGCAATTTGTGCGACTAGATTAACAGTTAGCATACACAACTAAGTTGAACTGCTATATGTATCGCATACACATTTTGGACTATGTATAATATGTTATATTTGGCTGTACCGAATGATTTCTTTTCAGATAAAACTATGATGTGGACCTAAGTTCTGACGCAATGAGAGAATATGAAAGGAAACCAGCAATGAAATGGCGCGCCGAGTTGCATAAGTATATATAGTGTTTTTTGCCTAACGGTAAATTTGTATTTTATTGCACAGCCCCCTAACTTGAAAACAAAGTTAGTAAATAAAATTAATGTTAATAACTACATTAAATACAACGGCAATAGCAACTCTATTACAACTATGTATATGATTAATTGATGATAAATGAATTAGAGTTTACAATGACAAACATAAGGTTACTAATAAAGCTATTTTATGAACACGTCTATAGAAATAAGTAAAATCCGCAAAAAGATTGATTTTATTTATAACCTTATGAGGAGTTTTAGTGTGTTTATAACACTGTAATACCATTATTTTAAAGTGTTAATAGCTAAAACATAAGACGAAAGTTATTAAACAATAAAAATAGATTGTATGTAAAGCACATCATAAACATGTTATGCTGTTAGAATAAATATAAAAGCTAGACATTTTACCTAGCGCTTCGCCACTGCCGACATATAATATTGCATCGTACTTGTTTGATAAATTACAGCAAGAATCTACGATCGTTTTACTTTGTTCGAAACTTATAAACGTTGATGAATCATAAACCACAATACCGATAAAGTATCACGAGAAAACAAATGCAAAAGAAAACTGTATTAAAGTCACTTTCACGCTCACCAATACTACATACGTACTGAATTATGCTATATAAAAATATAAAAAACATTAAATAACAATCATTAACATACGATGGTTATTTACAGTAGGAAGACCCTAAAAACAAGTAACATTGGTGAAAACACTTAAAAAATACAAACATTCGGCAATTTTAAGCATCTAAATATCGTTCTACGGTGTCATCTTCTTTCGTTTTGTTGATGATATCGAGATAGGATCGGACTCATCCGGGTTGCGTTAATTTGCATAATGTATACAAGCTATCCGAGAAATCTGCTGCCGTCATTCTTCCGACGCTTACCGAATCCAATCTCGTGTTCGCCCGTAAATGTTCGGATATTTCGCTCGAAATAAAAATGGAATTATTTGTGACACACAAAAATAAAAATGAGCATTTTTTATCTCGTTAAATCAATGTTACCAGACATCATCTAACGTTTGAATTTTGCATTTTGCTGAAAGGAACAATATTTTGTGTATGGGTTATCTTTATTGCATGCAATATTCGATATTTTAAGCGTGATTGTTACTTTAAATTGCAAATTATTTTCTGATGTACTAAAACAACTAATTGATGTATTAAATACATGTGCTCGGTTTTCGAAATCCCGTTAGTGAGTGCAAACAGTTCAGTTGAAGTCGATCGTAAATAATCGTTCAGGATGGGCCCGTTTCATTATCTACTACAACTGCAATCGGACACGATAGTTATCAGAGTTTTCATTGATTCTGCCCGTTTTGTAAGTCAGGCTTTATGGCGTCAGAGGCGACTTCTATTAATATGCGTTCAATTCTGTTCCATAATAATGTCGTCAAAGTTTGGAAACATGAATGTTTCTCCTCTCCCTGTTCTCTTCACAGACGTTGTATCGTTTTCTTTGCATGTGGTACGCTAACATCGTTCTTAGTTTTCAACGAAGGGATATATCTCTTCCAAGTATTAATACATCTGACGTTTGTCAGTTCCAGAAGAAGAGTTCGTTTCCTATGTGACCGCAGTACACTTTAGCTTAAAAAATCTATCGATATAGGCATCGTTCATGGAGTGTCCTCACATGTAACAATTGGAGGCAACCCCGTTCGTAGTTGAAAGAAAACCAGAAAGAAGGTATCCTTATTTTGAATGTTTGTATTTTTTAACTGTTTTCACCAATGTTACTTGTTTTTAGGGTCTTCCTTCTGTAAATAACCATCGTACGGTAATGATTGTTATTTATTTTTTTTATATTTTTATATAGCATAATTCAGTACGTATGTAGTATTGGTGAGCGTGAAAGTGACTTTAATACAATTTTCTTTTGCATTTGTTTTCTCGTGATACTTTATCGGTATTGTGGTTTATGATTCATCAACGTTTATATGTTTCGAACAAAGTAAAACGATCGTAGATTCTTGCTGTAATTTATCAAACAAGTACGATGCAATATTATTTGTCGGCAGTGGCGAAGCGCTAGGTAAAATGTCTAGCTTTTATATTTATTCTAACAGCATAACATGTTTATGATGTGCTTTACATACAATCTATTTTTATTGTTTAATAACTTTCGTCTTATGTTTTAGCTATTAACACTTTAAAATAATGGTATTACAATGTTATAAACACACTAAAACTCCTCATAAGGTTATAAATAAAATCAATCTTTTTGCGGATTTTACTTATTTCTATAGACGTGTTCATAAAATAGCTTTATTAGTAACCTTATGTTTGTCATTGTAAACTCTAATTCATTTATCATCAATTAATCATATACATAGTTGTAATAGAGTTGCTATTGCCGTTGTATTTAATGTAGTTATTAACATTAATTTTATTTACTAACTTTGTTTTCAAGTTAGGCGGCTGTGTAATAAAATACAAATTTACCGTTAGGCAAAAAACACTATATATACTTATGCAACTCGGCGCGCCATTTCATTGCTGGTTTCCTTTCATATTCTCTCATTGCGTCAGAACTTCGGTCCACATCATCGTTTTATCTGAAAAGAAATCAATCGGTACAGCCAAATATAACATATTATACATAGTCCAAAATGTGTATGCGATACATATAGCAGTTCAACTTAGTTGTGTATGCTAACTGTTAATCTAGTCGCACAAATTGCGTTACATGGATGAATTATTAAGATTATACGATGCAGCAACACTTATGGCAAAGAGCAAATAGAAATAGGATAGTTATAAGCTTTAACGCGAATATAGAAGCTCGATCCTGCTCTGACCCTGCTCTGACGTGTATTATTGTTGATTATGCATATAAGTCAATCGAATGAAACCATTAAACGAACTAACCATTACTTATTTAGCAAAACAGTAAGTGCCGTAATTATATCGAATAACGTATGTGATTGGCAATATCATTGTCATCCCATGTCGCTGTAACGCCAACGAAAATCACTTATAACATCATCATTTCGGATCTGTATTGTATACAGTTGCATACAACAACACTTACATCATTGTTGTTACATTGACTTTCAAACGTCATATTATGTATTATTAAGTTGTTTATTAAACGTATTATTATTATTATTATTAGAAGTAGTAGTATATGCCCTTTTCTCTACAATCTGAAAATAAATATTAACATATTTCTACTATGAATAACTGAAAAATGAGGCATACAATTTTATAAATAAGCTTGTTTAGTAGATACATTAAAGTGTTTTAAACAATTTAATGAATACTATTCGGATAACCACATTGTTACGGTCATTGCAACTATTTTGTGGATGAAGGTCAATCATAATGTATTAAAATGTATGCACGTTATATTAAGCTTCATTTGTAATATAACTACACGCGACATTGTGTTTTAGTCTGGCCTTAAGTGCGCGTCAAGATCATTGATCTATACAAGTGCGTCTCTTCGAGACTATTTGTTATTTGTTGTGTTTTCCCGGATTAAGCTGTTTCGAAATGCTTATATATCACGACTGTTAAAAGTGAACTTTGGAAAAGCATTCAATACATATAAACAGAAAGTACATTTGTAAATAGGTCGGAATGTGGTTAATCACAAAACCACACATGTTTATAAGGGTATTTCGCATGATTTCTCAGAAAGTACTGAACATTCTTAGTAAAACATTGGCACGCTTACAGAGAGCTTTGTGGGAAGTGTGCAAGACGTGTCAGGTTTCTCCCTCGGTAAAAGGTCACTTTTATTTTAATTATAACCAAATTTAATGTACATGTTAATCGTGATGAGAAGATTGTGCGTGATCCGTTATTTAAGCAATTTCAAATGGTGTGTTACCGTTGATAATCATATGGCATAGCCACATGTTTCGATAAGTAAACAACATATAAACAAACAAAATGTTGTTCACATTGTACACACATGATATGCAAAATGAATATGTTTTTATAAAATACAAAAAGGACTAGTATCTTGTATCAATCAATGAAAGAACATTATATGTCCACTGAACTATGTCGCTTATAAGTAACATAATAATGTATGACCCAAGACAGTGTGATTCTCGGCTTAAGAACGCATCAAAGAAAAACGTTGTAATAAGCCAAGAGAGCAAACTCAATAATGGTGTCAATTTACATGCGCCGAATGTTTGATGAGTAACGTACCGAATCTACGGGACGTATGGTTCAAGTGCCGGCACATTCCCTCCCTTGTCGGGATTGCTTGAAAATGACAGACAGCTGACACTGTGCAATGTTTTTTAGGTAAATATAATTTGTTCCCGTCTGTTTCTACGATAACTATGATTTCTTGAAAACTAGCATTTATATGTTTTTTGTCAGTGATGTAACATTATTAAGTCGCCATTGTGTAATGAAGTCCCTTTAACATTTTTGAATCGCAATATACATTAATAGTCTAGTAGGAACGGAGGGCCACGGTGCATGATTGGAACCTTTTCTTAATATGCTGATGATGTTCTACATTGTCTTGGGTAAAAGGAAAACTTTGTTCCCAAGAAAATGTGTATGCCCACGGTGTCTAAATCCAAGATGGCCGCCAAGATGGCTGACCAAAAACAAAGAAAATACCGTTTTTTTCGCAAATGACACAAACAACATATATTTTCCATGATTTTGATAAGCTCTTTAATTTAAGCAACTGACAACATATGTTTTTTATTTAAAAAGTTTTTCAGTAAAAAAATTAACATTGTATGAAAAAAAATGATTATATCAATGAGAAAAAGGTACAAAAAACATGTGTTTTTGTTCTAATGACATGTTTCAATTTGTACCTGAAAACTGTTTAGGCACAATTATTATCCTAACTACATTTAACTAAGTAACTACACACCTATGGGACTAAGGAATATAAATATATACTATTTCATGTGAATATGATAATATAATTGTGATTTTTAATACAAGAAAAGTGGGTGGGGTAAATGAAAAATATAAAGAAAAAATGCATAATGTGCATATTGATATATTTTGGGATGTACTAGGCTTGTAAAATTGTTATGTTTATGTATTTGGATCTTTTTGCTACTTTTAAGTGCATGCACTTTGTTTTTAAACATATAATTCATTTCTTTCAATTATAAAAGTACAAATTAAAGATAAACAATCATATATCAACAAATGGTTTTAAAATCTCTCACACTCAGCTATAGTATAGTATCAGGGGCTCACGCTGCATGATTCTAAGATTTTATTTGAAAATGCTAATGACAATCTACATTTTCTGGGGTAAAAGAATATTTGTGTTTCCAAATTTGTGTTTTGCCAACGGGGTCTAAATCCAAGATGGCCGACCAAAATTCTAGAAAATACATTTTTTTCGAAAATGACACAAGCAACATATATTTTCTACGATTTATATAGCCTTTATAATTTAAGCAATTTAGAAAATATTATTCTTATGAAACAAATAAGTTTTTTGGTGACATATTAAATATTTTATGAAAAATGACTATATCAATGAAAAATATATACAAAAACACGTGGTTTTTATACTTTTAAGCACATTGTTTTTAAACATAAAATACATGTCTTTTAATTAAAATAGTAAACGTAAAGATAAAAAGCATCAACAAAGATCATAACAAATCGCACATTGAGTGCTAGAAGAAAAAGAGGATCACGCTGCATGATTTGAAGGTTATATTTGAATAATATGCTGATGATAATCTACATTGTCTGGGTTAAATTAACATTTTTGTTCCCCCAGTTTATTTTGTCAATCGGGTCTAAATCCAACATGGCTGCCACGGTTGTCTCTAATAAATCAAGAAATGGCATAAACAGAATATAATTTCTACAGTTATGGTAAGCTTTTTAATTTAAAGCAATTTGTAACATATTGTAACTTCTTGGGTATTTGGGTTCTAGTTTGTGTAAACTTTAATTGTAAGACAGCGAACTTTAAATATTTAGTTTATTAATGTTCTATAACATATATAGATGACGAATTCAATGAAGACGTCCAGACTTGAAATAAAAGATGTTTAAGTAAGATGATGGATTTAAGTCAAATTGTGGATTTGACTTCTCTCATAAACCGCTCTCCCAACTTCTCTCGGAACGTGATGTTAGATGGAATAATTTATCAACTGCCGTCAACTGTCAACTCGACTGTCCTCAACAAACGATTGCGCACAAACGAGAATTTGGCGCGTGCAGATAATAACACACCTCACAGTAAAGGCTATTTAAAAAGTCTACATAAGGTTACATTCAACAATTTAAAAACAACGTCGATTGTCCAGCCCTGTCACATACTTCCCCCCTGTGAGAAATGACGTCCCGTAATTAATTAAATATTACACAGAATACATGAAGTTGATCATTCATAATGCTACAATACTTTAATCAAGCAACTTATTCTCATACCACACTAAGTATAAGACTTCTACAATACAACTACAACTAGGACTTCAACTTCCCCTTAAGCTAATTCTCCATTTGAAGAATTATATTGACAAAAGATAACTTTTGAAGTTACTCATCTTATAGCATATCTTTTAAGCTAGTACACTAGTTATTTAATAAAATAATCTTAAAATATTTAACAATATGTACTCGGGCATAATATGTGTGCATCAACAAATACATTGGATAGTCAATTCACATTTCAAACTCATGCATACGATACAATTGTAGATAACTTTCATAATACAAGTTATCATGAAAATTTAAAACATAAAGCAGCTAAAACCTTCTGAAGTGATTTATGGTCGTAAGACTCTATAGTTCTTGGAGTTAATATTTCAGACACAGCATTTTGTCTCTGTTCTGATGTCATACTAAACATGTGAAAGTCATTATATTTAGCTGGTTGTTTCCTGCTCCTTGATGACCTTCTTGGAGTTGGAACTGGTATTTGTTGTTCTTGTGGTTGCGGTTCTGCCCTCGGTCTCGGAATAGGCGACTCCCTTGTCCTTTGTTCATTAGTTTCACCTCCAGTTGTTTAATCATGTAGGTTGTCTGTGTACAACTGTTGAGTATTTTCTGCATCCTCCTCATTTTCTGGTTTTATTGCTACACCATCTTTGGGAAGTGCATCTTCACTTATCGATCCTCTTTGAGAAACGTTACTGCTCTCTACCTCTTCATCTTCATTATCTTCGCTCTCTTCCTCTTCAACAGCAATTTCTTCTGTTGGTTAAGCGATATCTCTCTTCCTTTGGATTCTGCGGTGGGCGTCCCCACTACAATAAACATATGCTGCTTCATCCTCTAAATCCGTATCCACTGTGACGTCACATGTGTCTTCTCTCTCATGTCGAACTGTCTCAGTTGTTACCCTAGTTCTTGAGCCGGCATTTCACAATCTTGTTTTTCCTCTTCTAATCTTGTAACAGGGTACAGATGGTTCCTGTGCACAGTCTTCTCTGCTCCATCAGGTGATCTTATTCTGTACACGGGAACGTCTACATTAGGTTGATCAATAACTGTATAAAGTTCAGACTCATACTTATCAGCAATCTTATGTTTGCCTTTATGAGCCAAGATTTTTAAGATGACATTGTCACCTATATTCAATCTAGTAGCTTTTGCCTTATTATCATAGTAGTTCTTTTGTTTAGTGTGGGCATTTTAAATAAATCTACTGGCAACCTCTCTTGCTTTACCCATCCTTTCTGTCAAGTCACATACATACTCTTGATTTAATTTGTTGTTATTTGTTTCTGGTTCTTCAAACACGGCATCCTTGGTAGTTTTGGTGTACGCTCGAACATTATTTCAAATGGACTAACTTTTGTTGTTTCATGCCTTGTGCAGTTATAGGCAAAGACTAATGGCGCGATGTAATTTTTCCAGTCAGACTTTTTATCAGGCTCTAAAGTTCCCAACATGTTCAGTAATGTTCTATTCATTCGCTCTGTACACCCGTTTCCCATTGGATGATATGGTGTTGTTCTGCTTTTCTTAATTCCCATTAAGTCACACAACTCTTTGATTAATTCCGACTCATAACAAATAATGTTTTTGGTGAAATATGATAAATTGAAAACAAAAATGATTTAATACACGAAAACTCATGTCACACTATTAGTTATTTTTGCCAATGATATATATCAATTTGTACCTGAAAATCAATGCGGATGTAATTATCATACAATCTTAATTCATAAACAACCCAGAGACTGAGAAATAATATGATATTTTATTTAATGTGATAATAATAGTTTTTTATTGATGACAGGATAAGTGGGTAAATGACAAATCTGAAGAACACATTCCAAATGTGCTTGTTGATATTTTTAAGATATAGTCGCCTGCCTTTTAATCTTGTTTTGTACATTTTGTGGATTGTCAAACACTGATAAGTGAATGAAAATTTATGTACTTAGAATTTACTAAACTGTCACAGAAAAGTTAATGTAAAAATAGGAAAAAAAGATTAAATATACACTGACGTTACGCATTTAATCTCTCACATTCGGCAAACAACACACACAGTTGTAAGATATCAGTTTAATTGTCCAATAAAACATACTTGTTTTGAAACATTAACGGTGCCATTAATACCGCTGAGTATTTTGTGTTATTGTATTTTTGTTTCTTTCTCTAAAACATATACATGTCATAATACACAATTGTGAGAAAAACTTAAAATTACCAAAACAAATTCAACATCTGTATGTAAATGTAAATAAAGTCAATTGATCCAACGGGTAAAAAACGATTGTTACGCAAAAAACAAATATTCCATCTAAAGTTTAAAACAAAAATACTTTTTTCCACAAAATTAACCGGTACGCTTCCCTAAGTTTGTTAGGCCTTATCCTGCATTTCTCTGCTCCTTATGCAAGGGCTGGTTGCTAAAAACAAAACGGCCATTGATTGTTCCATCAAGGTATAAATGTGCCTACATCGTTAACCCTTCAATATATGTTAATTGTTAGCAAATTTGTTTAATGAAATTATTTTAAAATAGCATTGCTTTTAAATTTATTATTTGTTGGGACTAAAGTTTATCTTAACAGATGTTTATCTTAAAGTTTTGAACAAGCGTAGCCTGTCCAGCTGATAACACACAACAATGGTGTGCATTAACTCATTCGGATTACTAACACCGCCATTGATCACGGGCGCCGCCTCTCTTTGGTGATGTATTAATACACAAGCCAATCATGTCAATGTGTCACTAAGTTTGGGAGTGTTTTTAATATTACTCAGAAATCAATGAGATGAGTAGAGTGTTCTTGTTAATTTTCAACATATGGCACCTTATTTGTAAAATCCCTCAATGTTATGCGATTCATCGAATATTCATTTATTGTTTAAGTGCAAAGAAATATAAAATTGAAACCCACCTCTACAATTTGTAGCGTCAACCAAAAATGTGTTTTTTTTGTTGATCCACTAGATATGTTTGCATTTTTCCGAAATACTAGCCCGTGTATGGATGTGGTGCTTATAATCGGACGTGGCACCAATGTCCAATTTAACTGTTGTAAAAGTTGCATGTTTTAGATCATCCTACTTATTCTACTTATTATGTTTACAACATTTACAATACCGTGTTGCATGTGTGAGCGCGCGCGCGTGCGTGCGTGCGTGCGCGCGTGCGTTTGTGTTTGGCATTCAGGTATTCCGAACAAAGTGTTTTGCCAATACTGCCTAGAATTATCACACCTATTTTCTTTATAATAGATAAGAAAAGACAACATTATATAATGTCTGACGACTTCGTTCGAAGGTGTGTTAATTGAATTGTATGCATAAACAAGACAATCATTTTGAAATACGGTCTATTAAACCACGTCACTTTGTATTAATACGGCATTTATTAAGCAAATTCTGATATAACAAATACTAGTACTTTCATGTGGTATATTGAGTATGCAAATTTTGTAAGGCTTATTTTTTCGAGATAATTATTACTATTTAACAAATGATTGCCTTTCCGATTATCAGTATATTCCTTCAAACGCTCACATGAGAAATGAGCCGCAATAATAATTCGAGATAAGAAGATAACTCACTTGTGGGAACAACTTAATAAGTCTCGGGAATGAGTACCTAAGTAGTGGTGACGAAATAGCTGACTCAAAGGAACAACTTAATAAGTCTTGGTAATTATATATCTTACACTAATGATTGAGATAACATACGTGTCAGAATACACGCAGTTTGAAAAGCATTTAAATGCACGAGCCTATCCTATTTATATAATTCAGAGTCATGGCAGTTTCACAATTACGCAACGTTCAAAAAAAGTGCGTTATAATGCACATCTACGGCCATTGTCACTATGCATTCTGAGCTACTATTCATTTATGAAAACGCGAACACTTGTTATCCAAAGAGCTCGTGACAAGCAAGTCTTACGGGTTTGAAAAGGTTTGTGTTACGGCATATTGACAGCAGAAACATAAAATAACCCAATGTAGAGTTAACAGGTAGCATGTTAATATATGTTAAAGGACAAACAATGTTCTTTAAGACATAAGACTATGAAACTGCATTATAATACAATTTTGCGTTGACATATTTGATATATTTTCCACTTTGCGATCTAGATGTGCCAAGGCCAATCTGCAGTCTGGGGCTGTTTTCAAAATCTTCTAAGTCACAACAAGAACCGTCGGCTACTAGTATACTTCATCAAACAGCGGGCTCAGTAAAACATCCGTAAATCACCTATTATTAAGAGTTGACATATATTAACACGAAAAGGAATCGCATAAAACAACGTATACTCCCGTAAGGCAAGATAAGTGCACATTAATGTCTTAAACCACGGTTTTACTGTTAACTATATAGTTAAGAGACTGTGAACACTGGTTTAAAGTGCCGTTTGCACATTAATTCCTTAAACCCGGTACCAAAACACTTTGAACCGCGGTTCAAAGTGTGTCTAAAAATAGATACGAATCTGTTATCTGAGACAACCAATCAGCGGAGCTTAAACCACAATTAGAAGATAAATCCTGCGACTTCATTGGTCATCTTTTAACTATAGGGTTAAGAGACTTTGAACTGCAGTTCAAAGTCTAGTAAACTGCGGTTAAGAGGCGCGGAATGCACATTAATTATTTAACAGTTAATTATATAGTTCAGAAACTTTGAACCCGAGTTCAAAGTGCCGTTTGCACATTATTATCTTAACCCCGAGTTCAAGAGCTTAAATCGGTCTTTTCTTAACTATAGGGTTAAGAGACTTTGATCTGCGGTTCAAAGTCTCAAACTGCGGTTCAAAGTCTTAAACTGGGGTTAAGACGCGCGGAATGCACATTAATTATTTAACAGTTAACTATAGGGTTAAGATACTTTGAACCCGAGTTCAAAGTGCCGTTTGCACATTTATTCCTTAAACCCGAGTTCAAGAATCTCTTATCTACATAATTCAGAGACAAACAATCAGAGGATCTTAAACCACAATAAGAAGGCAAATGTCACGATTTCTATGGTCGTTTCTTAACTATAGAGTTAAGAGACTTTGAATCGCGGTTCAAAGTCTTGAACCCGGGTATAAGGAATTAATGTACAAACGGCACTTTGAACCTGGGTTCAAAGTCTCTTAACTGAATGATTAACGGTTAAACCATGGTTTGAGAAAATAATGTGCACTTCGCTTACACTCCCTTGTATCGTAAGTTTTTTTAAATCTTGCTAAGTAAACTATTAAAGATATTAATTACAAACCCACAACAATGCAGTACAAATCGCATTTTTATATTTAAATGTCCACGTTTCGACTAGTTATTTAACACATTATTGCATTGTTTTTCGATTGCCCATTCTAACATGTACGATTTTAATAAAACAGCTTTTTTAACTATATAACAGAAACCTAAATTTCAATTTAATCTTGCAGTGAGTTAAGACACCAATATAATTATTAAATTCCATCATGATCCCATTTACAAACGACCAATGGAATGTTTATTTGTCATGTATTTCAAGCTTGCATTTACAAATTTTTAATGAACGTACCGAAGTTCCATGTCATGGCGAATGTAATGTTTTGCCTGCTATTTTTAAAAACAGGTATGGTCATTGTCATAGATATATGCTGGGAATACGCAATTACATTGCGACACATGTTGATCTTTATTGAGAAGAAACATTCTAAAGGCATCCGTGGCTTGCAAATCAAATGATACAGTACTAGCTGCTATTTGTTCGAATAATTGATCTACCAAGTCAACACAACATTTTTTTTAAATGCATATGAGTAGAACGATGGGTATAGTCGATCAAATGCAGTAGTTTATTTCGTTACGTTGAAAAACTACATTTAGTCCAATAAGTTGAGTAAAATCTTCAATATTTTGTTTGTTGATATAGTATTTGTGTCTATGTGATGAAAGTCACGTTATAATTAAGAGAATATGACCAATTTCCCACAAACTATGTTTAAAATGTAATATGGAAATGTTTGCAGTGACCGTTTAAAAATATACGTTGTAACACGTGGTTGCTGTAATGCTTTTTTGCAGTGAAATTATATTACGTGATAAGTTGATGCCTCCACTGTAATCGGCATCCGTGCTGTTTATACTGTATTTATAAATAATAAAACGACATTGATATACTTTTGAAATGGATCTATTAGTCGGTTCTCCTTAAATAAATACTTTTTTAACAGAAGGACTGTTTGCTAAAAACGTAATGCGTTTTAAAGCGAGAAAATCAGAGCTGAAATGAATATATATATTTCAAGTTTACAATCATTATAATACAGTAGTACCGAAATCATGCATATCAGACCATTGATATTTTGATCCTTACTTCGGTGGTTTATCGCCTTAAGATTGTGTATCCATATTGTTCCCAAAGGAGAGCAACACTGCTAGACGATTGCCTGTGATATGTTGATTTCCTCAGAATTGCAAACAATCAGATTTTCTCCCGGGTTCTCCATTCAAGTGAGACGAAGTGTCTGTAGCATGTCAACGTGTTTGGTGAGATTTTTATATTCATATAATGTGTTATACATGCCAACTTTATAATCAATAAAGGGAACGAACAATGCTTCAACGGTTGGTCGTTTATAATTAATCCTATCAGAAAAAGACTTACTCATAACTTGCGTTATTGCAAGCTTTCATTTAGGGTCCGCGCCATTAGCTTCATGTGGAATGATGTAGTTGTTTCATTCGAATTGGTGTATAAACAACTGGTACAAAGAAAACAAGTGGATACATATTAATTTGTTGTTGTTATTTCTGTTATGATTTATATAGAAATTCAAAAATGCAAACACATTAAAATAAATGACCAATATTGCTCCAGAACAATTTCGTACATGCAGATAAGTGCCCGTTTTAATGTATTTCATGTATTTTCCTGCCACAAAATGTGTTCGGAAGAGAAAAAAAGGTCGTCGAGTGAATTAGACGAACTGTTCGATAGTTTGTTTGTTGTCCTCTATTCAATAAAACAAATTATTTCTCCGTTAAATGATTTTCAGAAGAAAACACTTACTGTCTGATATACGTTTGCTTAAATGAAATTACCCATATAACCCTTGGTATGTGTTATTTTATGCAATTTTATCTTTATTTTAATTTAATTACATATAAAGGCATGTATTTTGTGACACAATATTGTTATTGCACCTTTATGTACAACTTAACACAATAACACTCATCTTTATACAAATATATTAATTATAATCTTTAAACAGCTCGTAAGGTAACCTTCTTTTTTCAGATTTATTCAAGAAAAATATAAGCACAAGTCTTTTTATCTATTTATATGTCTGGACAATTTGTGCATATTGGAAAAAAGGATCCGGATTTTTTAGATACAAAAATATCGTATACGATTTCATTTATTTGATTTTACATAACATGATTGTGGCATTGCCGATAGTTAACGTGCGTTTCTATGGTCATCAATTATTTGTAAATATACTAAATTCGATCAACTTACACAGGAATGACGTATTCATCGAAGATTTAACTGAAGTAAATGAGTGCAACTTGCCACATACTGCTTCAGATAACTACACTTATCATTTTTCCTAGATTTTTCTAAACACAAAACTTGAAATATCTGTATACATATTTCTTTATATTTGAGACAACTGAAATGCAAACAGTCCTACCGTTTCCATTCAAGCAGTATATTAAGAATATATTTGTACAAGTTCCATACCAACAACAAATTCCAAAACACACAACTATATTATATTTATTTCGATTTCGTTAAACAATTGCAATGTTCTTGATTTGAAAAAAAGTGTCGCGTCAGTTGAAGTTCGACGATTTGTTTTGTATTGTAAATAATGTAAAGTAAAACTGCTCAGGCTATGATTTAATTTTTACCGGTATATTTGTTTCATAAGTCACATCCTTCAAAGTATGTCATACGATGTGCAGTGTTCAATTCAAATATCAAATATTTATTTTAACTTAAAACGCGTATTCTGAATTTTAACAAGGCACGTGCCAAATTTCATATAAACGAAGAACTCTTTTTAATCCCTACGAATCTAAACTTCCGGCCGTGAGTTATTCGACAACAAACTATAACGTACACGAACTATTTATTAAATGAAAGGAGGTAATACAGATCGGAATAACAAAAAAAACACAAACATTACAACTGACCCAGGTGTGAAATATTTTCACCAAACAACGCACGTGTAGTGTTTTTTTAATAAGCCGATACTGTTGTTGTGAATGTAAATAAATCGATTGAGTTTTTCTCTTGATCTTCTTAGTAACAAATTAATGATGTGGCAGGCTAACTTCATCAATCATCATATACGTGTTTTTGTATTATCATCTGTATTTTATTGCGCTTAATACATTATCCGAGCTAAGATATCAAATAAGACTTCCTTAAATATAATATTTATGTAATCAAGCGTCGGACGGTTTTTTGATGCATCGTATATAATACTAACGTTAAGGCATTCTTTCCAAACTGCCAATGCTTTCTGAGCCTTAACATTTATTTTTCTTTAAGGTAAGGATTGTCATTTCATAAAATTCTTTCAACGTGTACTTTTATCAGGAGGATAATAACCGCTATAAATATTTAAAACGGTGATAAGTAAATCGTGTATCTATTACTCTCCCTTACTCTAACTGTCATTAATCGACTAATACGATCGTTTGAGTGTGTGTGTTTTTTCCGGTAAATTCATAATTCCACGATACCATGAGAAACATATACGCATGCTGTTTAAACATGAGGATGCAAATTATTTGGCCTCTGTTTAAGCGTAATCTTAATACATCAAATATACATAAAAAATAAAAGCAAAATGTTGTTGTGTGGCATTAAATGCTTATTCGACCATGAATATATTACTGTTACCATTGCGCATATTCGCAACGCACAACCATGAAGACGATGAACTTTTTCAGCCGCATAATTCAGTATGATTTTACTAAATGCTCCACGTTAATATTGCGTGTATATGCATGTGTTTATTATCATGTCAACATGTATACTCTAAATCTGTATCATAGCTAAATATAAGCCATTTCTAAACAAAATTCATTATTCAAAATGTATCACATTTTATGCAAACAAAAATCCACTGCCAAAGTAGCAGAGAAGCAGCGATTATATTTATTATTACTTTAACGTAGCGACGCAGCTGCAAGATCAACAGAAAATAGGCCACTACCCTATCGTTTTGCAATATGAAAGGCTCTACACAAATGAAAAAGGCTAAGTAAGCCATACCGTTTGTTATATATAATAAGTTCACTTGATATATAACACAACGATTAAACAGTTACATGTAATTCCACATGATTACCATTTCATTCGTAAGGTTGTATTTTTAAATTTCGAAATATTTAAGTTTAAATACTCTAAGTCTTCCGACTCAACAAGGTATACTTTCACTACTTCTGGACACGAAAAGTCATTACAATGTCATTTACTAAGATCATGAAGGAGATGGGATTATTTAAACTTGCTTTGACTAGTGCTGCTGATCGATGTTAATCTATGCATTGAGTGACGAATCTCGCAGACTCTATATCGTTAACTGAATAAATATATTCGGGAAAAATAATTTGTTGCATGTGTGTATATCAATCGTTTAATGAATAAAAATATGCGGGAAAGAGATATGTGTCATGTGTGTATATCAACAAACTGACCAACTTAACCTTTTTTCAGAAGTATTCTGACCTTAAAAGCACGTATGTCATTTGCTGTTTTTAAAATTGTATTTTCAATAAAGCTTTGGTTAATCAATATCCCCTATCTTGGTCAATACAAGACTGCATATTTACGTTGTTATGTTTATTTAGATGTTAAATGTGTGTGTTTACAATCTATATTTTCAATACGTTTTATATATGCCTTTACCAAACTTTATATAATTTCTATCACGTTCTCAACACGTTATAAGACACAACAAACATGCATTAGTTACTAATTGTATTTGACGCTTTATTTATCATTCAAAAAGACACATGGATACATTTTATGCACATAATAATGTAAGCTGCACGCTGGTTTCTTTCTTTTATAACACAAAATGTAGGCCCTTATAAAAATTCAAAGTGGCAAACAGCTTTATTGAAACATTAAAATTGGCGTCGTGATGCGTTTGTTTCTGTACGTATTACCAAACGCATAACCATGCAAAAGGATAAAAAGAGAATACAGTTTTATGGTTTACATATTTGATTAAAAGATGCACTGTTAAAATTATTACCAAATTTCGAAAAGACACACACCACTTTATTGCCAATAATAATATTGTAGTTATACCCGCAGTCTTAGTGTTACATTAAATAAAAAAATACAAGTAAGACTCATTTCTGCGTTGCAACAGTGAAGTATATATGCGGTTTCATTAGTAAATTGTTTTATCCCTGAAAACAATTCAACAATTAACAATTAATATAATTTAGACTTACAAGTCAAAAATGTCGTACAAAATATCAACTGAATACTAGAAATGTTAAATCCTTGTTGTTGTTGTTCTGTATCTTATAGAGGGTCCAGTTGTTCGATTCTTATCTATTCATGCTAAAACATAATATATCGGGGATGCATTAGATTGTCACGTTTTCACACATTGCGGTGTAAGCACACGAAGTTCATCATTCCACCATGGTACTACCTTGGTAGGTGATGTGTGTATTTTACAATATTCATCCTTCCTCATGTACTCCGCTTGGACACAATTATGTTCTAAACAAAACATAATACATTTGGACTCCGTGTCGATATGAAATTTGTGCATAGAATATCCTCTGTCAGTAAGATAACCCTTTTCCACCCTATATGAACATCCTGAAACAAACAATAAAAAAACTTCATAGTGTACACAGTACAGTTGCAAATCATGTTACGAGTAGAAGATATGAATTACGAATGTCTACATATATTACTCACGATATATTGGTGTAAATGTGATACAGCGAAACAATATAAATGAATATGACTTTAAGTGTCATATTTAACAAGTGTTGTAAGATTGTGTACTATACTCGCAACATATTTCAATATGTGCTAATACTTTAACAAATATAAACAAAGTATGCGCATGCGAAATTTACGATGGTTGTAAACAAATACTGTTCAAATATAAAAATGACCTTCTGCGCAAGTGTTATTGATCTATTGTCAATTTCTGTTTGGTCGTGTTGAAACGAGTAGAACTGATTTCGCCTAATGAAAACATTAGTAATTAACATACCATATATGCACTGCTTTTCATAAAGCGAAATTTACAGGAACTTTTACATATAAAACCAATTGTAAGATTTGATGACTTTGTTTGAATGCATAGTGTGTTTGTGAACGCCGCAGTTTTGATCAATAATTACAGAAAATTGGTGATTAACTTAAACTCGATCGGGAAGTTAAGTGTTTTGTCAACAAAATTTCCGACTGAAAAACCGACCAACTTAAAGAAAGCATATTAATGCAATAGGTTTGTTTGACGACCCCCTCTTTACCGTAGTAATAGTCAAATCAACTGATTTTCATACTTAAGCAATTTCGTTTTGTACATTCAACAGCTCCATCCCGACATTTACAGTCGTTACAGTCATCTTTGAATGTCTGTCCACTCTGGTGTATTACCCCATTGTATTGACACGGTTTCTCTGAAAGTTAATATCAAAAGATACAGTCGTTAACTTGTTTTCATACGGAGGCCGTTGTTATTTGTAGGATGAATGACTACCTCTTTGCAAACAATCTTAAAAGTGTGCCTACCCAGACGAAACCATTAAACATTTACTGACCATTGGACAAGTAGTTTTCATGAAGTCACATTTTTTAGCATGCACAAAACGCTAGTGTCGCTAATCATGTGTATTGTGTATAATATATGACGAAACATGAACAAATCATTGTTGTTTTTGTAATGTTTATTATTATAAAATGCATAACGTTCAAAACGAAACGGACATTATTGCTAAAAACCGATTTGTTTGCGATACTACTTAAAATTGACACTAGGATAATACATATGTCATAGATGGCTTACTTGGGCAGACTTGTTTTGTACATCGAACTTCTCCATCCCAACATGTACAATCGTTACAGTCATCCTTGAATGGTTGTCCACTTTGGTAGGTTACTCCCTTGTATTGACACGGTTTCCCTATAATATATTTCCAGAATATACCGTCTTTAACTGGTTTTCTTGAAAACAAATATTAATAATAACGTGACTTAACAAACGGCTAATTCTTTGCGAAATATCTTTACAGCAAATCGATCCGCATGAAACCCTACAGCATTTACCGACTACTTGGGTATTTGTTTTTAAATGAATATCAAACGGTCTTCAAAAGAACGAACAAAGAGTTCATAACGTTTGTTGCTTGATTTTTGTTTTGCATAATGTTTTTGAAATATATATAATCAATGATACGTTAACAGCTACGAGCGAGCCAACACTCATTTGAGCAATTCCGTATGTAGGATGCGTACCGTTGCCAACGGAGGGACCGACTTTTTTATACTTACCGATTTATTCGGGATACTAATACAATAGACCTTAGGGTAATGTATATCTAGTTTGTTTCTCACTTGGGCAACCTCTTTGAGTACACTCTACAGCTCCATCCAAACATTTACAGTCGTTACAGTCATCCTTAAATGTCTCTCCACTCTGGAAGGTTAATCCCTTGAATTGGCATGGTTTCTCTGAAAATAATCAGACAAACCAGTTTTCAAACGAAAATGGATAAATCGGCAGTGTGATGGACAATAGAATACCCCTTTGCCAGTTATCTTGGTAGAACGTCGATAAATATCAAATTTTAACAATGTAAGGCAATATTAAATCTTCTTTTCATGATGTCGAATGTTGAGACAACACGTTTCTTAAAAACAAATATATTAACCAAAGTGCTTGTTATCAGATTGTGATTGCATTAAAAGCCAAAGCAAGATGCCATCGATTTGTTCGAATAATTCTGAATTGTGTTTGAGAAATGTATTGCAAAAATTTCAACATAGGCATCAATCGGTCTGTCAATTTCGTGTTTTCGTGCTACAACATTGTCGACCTATGGACAATCCTTACTAAACAAACTAATTTCCAGCGTGTTTGGAATAGGATTTAACACTGGCCTAAGGAGAAGGGCGATGTAATAGTTTTCCATACATGAAAAATCACGTTTAAAACAATCATTAAGGCCATCCCAACATTAATTGTTCTTACATTCATCAATGACTGTATGTCTTCGCTAGTGCGCATTTCCATTTTATCGTCACTGTTTTACGGAAATATATTATCAGCAAATATAAATAAATACATTTTTAAATAAAAACATTTATTAATAAAAGCGTGAATGGCTTATCGGATATCCCTCTTGAGGAATCTTTGCAGCATATCGATTAACATGAAAGCTTCATTAAACAAACGTCATGAAATCACTGCTCTTTATAAATCAACATGTACAACAAAAGATCTTGTGACAATCAAAAAACATATCGAATGTATTTGCAGCTCGAATGTTATTGACATACGACAACACTTGGCAGTATTCCAATTGTTGAAATTTTGAACGATACATGTAATATTATCATCTGATATAATGATGTTTTGTACATTCAACAGATCTATCCCAACATTTACAGTAATTAATTCACCCTTGAATCTATGTCTACTTTGGTAGATTACTTCCTTGTATTGACAGATTTCCTAACGCCAAGGTGAATTACATTCTTGTGTAACGTTCGAGGAAAGTGTCCTTAGTGAGTGCAGCTCGAATGTAATTTACATTTGACAAGAATAGCAAGATGTTATGGCTGTGTTTGAATGTTTATCTTTTTAACGAAAACTGCAATGTTAAAGGGACTTGCTCATAGATTTTTAAAGATTTCAAACTTTTTATCACAATATCGACATTAAAAAGAACAGTATAATTAAGAGAGCGAAATACCACTTAAGACTTCGACTACACAAATACAGCTTTATTTGTAATAAATCATTTTATGTTGCATCTGTTAAATGTTGTTTCACCACGTGGGACAGCTTTATTAAGTATATATTTAATTTACCAGTTGTTGTTACGGTTGGTTTTGCCGGTAGGTTTCAGTGGTGGCCTTTAGTTAAAAGCACTTTGGTTTAAAACCCGAAACTTACAAAATTGTACAAAAATACGAAGTTCTTTTTATAACAGTAGATCTCAATATTACCGTTGTTAAACTCAAGCAATATAAGGCATTTACTGAAACACTTCAAGAATATCCAAAACATCGATTTTAAACAGGAAAACATCCTTCATTTACAAACCATACATGCCCTGCTTTTCATTAAGCCAAATGCAAAGGGAATAATCAAGTTATGAACAAAGATCTCCCATAGTATTTGTAGCTCGAACGCCATTTTCATATAAAAACACATGTAAGATACGATGGCTGTGTTCGAGTAACTATTTTTGTTCCGGTCCCTCTGTAGTGTTAAACTATAATAACAGAATACTAAGACTAATACTAACAGACTAGAAAGGATAGAACTATGTTTTGTTAAACAACATTTCCGACGGAGGGAACGACATACTTAAAGAAAATATGACTATCCAATATGTTTGTGTTGCGATTAACATTTTACTCGAGTCATACTGAGACCCAAAGTATATTACATAGGGTACTTTAACAATATTTATATACAGCAGCACATTTGGCGTCAAAATTAACAATAAGATGGTATCTTTTGATTGAATATTACACAAGCAAATTGACGATTTTGTACGTGATTACCAAAGATAGCTCGACACTTACCCCCGAAAAAAAAATTCAGCGTATAAAGTGTTTGTTTCTAATCACAAACATAACAACTATCATTTCAAAATAAAAGAAACCCGTGTAAGCTTCCTCTAATCTATCTCTAATGAAGGTTAATCATTGCTTCTATAAAACAGTACACTACTTACAACACACCGTGAAGCAAGTGTTTTTGGTGGTGGTGGTGGTCGGTGGTGGTGGGTGGTGGTGGTGGCGGGTGGTGGTGGTGGGTGGTGGGTGGGTGGTGGTGGATGGTGGGTGGTGGTGGTGGTGGTGGTGGTGGTGGTGGTGGTGGTCGGGGCAGGTGGGGTGGTGGGTGGTGGTGGTGGTAGTGGTGGGTGGTGGTGGTGGGTGGTGGTGGTGGAGGTGGTGGTGGTGGTGGCGGGAGGTGGGTGGTGGGTGTTGGTGGGGGTAAAGCTTGAATTATTATGTAAATAGTCGAGCTTTAAACTAAGCCAATGTTGAGGAAATGTTTAAGTTAACAGTAACCTGTTATTCTCTATGGGACGTATTTTCCGACACATGAATCAGTAGTAGAGCTTGAATTACATAAACATATGAGCTTAAACTTCAATTTCGATTTCAATTTGCCAACCAGTGACTGCGCATTACAGATTACAGAGCATCTCTACGCTCACAGAGTAAAGATATTCGCAAGAATGCGAATTGCTCGAGGTAACGTGAATAGTATGTTTTTGCTTATGTATTTAACACAAATGTAAACACTTGTATTCCTACAAATATTCATTTGAAAATAAACGCAGCATAAACTTATATAATTCCGCCATTTCTCTTCACAATCATGCTTCATAAGTAGTAGTATTACGGAGGAATTTAAACATTCTGTATCCTGAAAAAGTAACCATTATATTAAGTAGTTTCAAGTTTTACAATAACCTGTGTGCAGTAATTATCGTGAAAAGGGGAAATAAAAAGGTAATGCATATGTTCGGTATATTCTCTATATGACTGTGCTTATTTGTTTAAATACTTACCTAAATTATATAAAAGTCTCGTCTGATGGATAGGTTTCATTCTTTCCACATGTAACTGATACTTAATAACAAGCATACAAATACATTTGGAGATATAAAGAGTTATAAATACATTCAGACACCTGACCAAATGCCTATTTTTAAACATTCACTTACAAACAGGGCATAATTCCTATACAAGATTGGTCATTATCACAGATATGCGGCTTTGGCAGTGGCCCTTCTAAATGGACCATATTCGCAGTTTTAATTTGAAAATCCCAAATGTACATACAGCTAGCGAGTTTTGTAATGCAACTGTTAACATGAATGTTTCTGTAGACATGGTCATTACTAAACTAGTACATACTGCCGGCCACGGCAATGGATCTTGGTCAGTAATTTAAGAGATTACCCTAACTATGTGGCATATTGCTATAAAGCATTGTTCATTGGATGTCGGACTTGTTTAAATAAATATACTGTGAAGTAAAATTGTTATTATGCGAGCTCGTGCCTAACTAGAGAATCGCGTAGTCGCCGGTAAATTAGTGCGCAGCTTTAAGTTGAACTATTTGATGAGTAGTCGATCTAAACAAAACAACCACACCCGTTTTAGAAATAATACCTTGCACACAGTGAATTTCCTTCGACCATCGTCCGTGATACAGTAAATTGTAAAAAGTATTTGCAAATTGTTAACCGATATGTCAGCAGTGGATCTACACAGTACATCTTAACATATAACAATATCAAGCGCTACTGTTGCTTGTATGCTTATTAGTTATTATGCATATTGGCTATTTGTATTGTATGCATATGGGTTTTTATTACTGTACTTATATTATTTAAAGACGCCTGCAAATCAACCACATCTAAGTGTCTGTATTATAAACATTAGGTTATATTTAAGAGAGAATATCCAGTCCAATAAAAGGTGCGGTTTTAAAGGTGCGGTTTTATAGTCTGCTTCGAGATACATCTTCAGCCGACTTCACAATCAACCCCCCGATCACTGGGATTTAAGTCGTCCGTTAACAAATGGCGCACCAGGCAGCCACGGCACATTGGCTTATTTCCCTCACAGGTACCCATTTATACACCTGGGTGGAGAGGAGCAAGCGTGGGATTAATTTTTTGCTCAGAAAAATCCAGTGCCTGGGCGGGATTCGAACCAGGGACCTTTCGATCCCTAGCTTACCACTAGACCACTGTCCCCACAACAATAAACAGTTAATAGTATTATTTATACTCCTTAATAATGTAGGAAATTAACAACAAAAATATTAAAATGATGTAAAGTAAAATCATAAAAGACATAAATAATTTCATTTCAAAAAGACCATATACCCACATTGCTAAAATCAACCGAAGTAGGGCAATTTTGCAACAAATATATCAATTTTTGATAGATATAAGTAATACTTTAGAAGAAGCAGTAAATCGTCATTGTATACTTTCTTTTAGGAACGCACGAAACTAATTGAAAACATCTTTAGTTTTGTCATATTTGACATATACAGAATACATGAATATTCATTATATCACTCATTCTTTATACTGACGCAAACTTGTGACTGTGTAAAGGAAAGCGACAAGGTTGAATCCATTAGATTTCACTGTAAACTGTCACACTGTTGCCGGGATTCGTGGTATCAGATTGTACCGTTGATTTAAAATTGCTCATATGACTAATCTACGGTGGTACTAAGGTGACATCACCGCTCCAAAAAAAAGTCGGGAAAACACAAGTTATGTTTTCCCGTCGCAAAAAAAAAATTTATTCGGGGAAACACAAAATAAGTCTGTTTTCTGGAGATAATTTTTTTTTGGCGACGGGAAAACAGTTCTGTTTTCACGTCTTTTTTTTGGAGCGGAAAACACAAGTTCTGTTTTCCCATCTCTATTTATTTTTTTGAGACTTGAAAACACAATCGCTATATTGTGCGCACAAGATAATCGGCCAATCACAGAAGCGGATTATATGGAGGGAGCATTTGAAAACGTCCTAAAGGCAAGTTCTGATATAACAAAACATACTACTACTCCTACTACTACTACTACTACTACTACTACTACTACTACTACTACTACTACTACTACTACTACTACTACAGCCTTATATATGTTTATTATTATAAAATACACGGTGTTATGTTAACACCTCAGATATACAAATGTATGCAACTCTTGCCTGAGGAATATCGAAATATGGCTGCATAACGTTCAAAACGAAACTGACATTATTGCTAAAAACCGATTTGTTTGCGATACTACTTAAAATTGACACTAGGATAATACATATGTCATAGATGGCTTACTTGGGCAGACTTGTTTTGTACATTCGAACATCTCCATCCCAACATGTACAATCGTTACAGTCATCCTTGAATGGTTGTCCACTTTGGTAGGTTACTCCCTTGTATTGACACAGTTTCCCTATAATATATTTCCAGAATATACCGTCTTTAACTGGTTCATTCTTTCCACATGTAACTGATACTTAATAACAAGCATACAAATACATTTGGAGATATAAAGAGTTATAAATACATTCAGACACCTGACCAAATGCCTATTTTTAAACATTCACTTACAAACAGGGCATAATTCCTATACAAGATTGGTCATTATCACAGATATGCGGCTTTGGCAGTGGCCCTTCTAAATGGACCATATTCGCAGTTTTAATTTGAAAATCCCAAATGTACATACAGCTAGCGAGTTTTGTAATGCAACTGTTAACATGAATGTTTCCGTAGACATGGTCATTACTAAACTAGTACATACTGCCGGCCACGGCAATGGATCTTTGTCAGTAATTTAAGAGATTACCCTAACTATGTGGCATATTGCTATAAAGCATTGTTCATTGGATGTCGGACTTGTTTAAATAAATATACTGTGAAGTAAAATTGTTATTATGCGAGCTCGTGCCTAACTAGAGAATCGCGTAGTCGCCGGTAAATTAGTGCGCAGCTTTAAGTTGAACTATTTGATGAGTAGTCGATCTAAACAAAACAACCACACCCGTTTTAGAAATAATACCTTGCACACAGTGCATTTCCTTCGACCATCGTCCGTGATACAGTAAATTGTAAAAAGTATTTGCAAATTGTTAACCGATATGTCAGCAGTGGATCTACACAGTACATCTTAACATATAACAATATCAAGCGCTACTGTTGCTTGTATGCTTATTAGTTATTATGCATATTGGCTATTTGTATTGTATGCATATGGGTTTTTATTACTGTACTTATATTATTTAAAGACGCCTGCAAATCAACCACATCTAAGTGTCTGTATTATAAACATTAGGTTATATTTAAGAGAGAATATCCAGTCCAATAAAAGGTGCGGTTTTAAAGGTGCGGTTTTATAGTCTGCTTCGATATACATCTTCAGCCGACTTCACAATCAACCCCCCGATCACTGGGATTTAAGTCGTCCGTTAACAAATGGCGCACCAGGCAGCCACGGCACATTGGCTTATTTCCCTCACAGGTACCCATTTATACACATGGGTGGAGAGGAGCAAGCGTGGGATTAATTTTTTGCTCAGAAAAATCCAGTGCCTGGGCGGGATTCGAACCAGGGACCTTTCGATCCCTAGCTTACCACTAGACCACTGTCCCCACAACAATAAACAGTTAATAGTATTATTTATACTCCTTAATAATGTAGGAAATTAACAACAAAAATATTAAAATGATGTAAAGTAAAATCATAAAAGACATAAATAATTTCATTTCAAAAAGACCATATACCCACATTGCTAAAATCAACCGAAGTAGGGCAATTTTGCAACAAATATATCAATTTTTGATAGATAGAAGTAATACTTTAGAAGAAGCAGTAAATCGTCATTGTATACTTTCTTTTAGGAACGCACGAAACTAATTGAAAACATCTTTAGTTTTGTCATATTTGACATATACAGAATACATGAATATTCATTATATCACTCATTCTTTATACTGACGCAAACTTGTGACTGTGTAAAGGAAAGCGACAAGGTTGAATCCATTAGATTTCACTGTAAACTGTCACACTGTTGCCGGGATTCGTGGTATCAGATTGTACCGTTGATTTAAAATTGCTCATATGACTAATCTACGGTGGTACTAAGGTGACATCACCGCTCCAAAAAAAAGTCGGGAAAACACAAGTTATGTTTTCCCGTCGCAAAAAAAAAATTTAATTGGGGAAACACAAAATAAGTCTGTTTTCTGGAGATAATTTTTTTTTGGCGACGGGAAAACAGTTCTGTTTTCACGTCTTTTTTTTGGAGCGGAAAACACAAGTTCTGTTTTCCCATCTCTATTTATTTTTTTGAGACTTGAAAACACAATCGCTATATTGTGCGCACAAGATAATCGGCCAATCACAGAAGCGGATTATATGGAGGGAGCATTTGAAAACGTCCTAAAGGCAAGTTCTGATATAACAAAACATACTACTACTCCTACTACTACTCCTACTACTACTACTACTACTACTACTACTACTACTACTACTACTACTACTACTACTACTACAGCCTTATATATGTTTATTATTATTAAATACACGGTGTTATGTTAACACCTCAGATATACAAATGTATGCAACTCTCGCCTGAGGAATATCGAAATATGGCTGCATAACGTTCAAAACGAAACTGACATTATTGCTAAAAACCGATTTGTTTGTGATACTACTTAAAATTGACACTAGGATAATACATATGTCATAGATGGCTTACTTGGGCAGACTTGTTTTGTACATCGAACTTCTCCATCCCAACATGTACAATCGTTACAGTCATCCTTGAATGGTTGTCCACTTTGGTAGGTTACTCCCTTGTATTGACACAGTTTCCCTAAAATATATTTCCAGAATATACCGTCTTTAACTGGTTTTCTTGAAAACAAATATTCATAATAACGTGACTTAACAAACGGCTAACTCTTTGCGAAAAATCTTTACAGCAAATCGATCCACATGAAACCCTTCAGCATTTACCCACTACTTGGGTTTTTGTTTTAAAATGAATATCAAACGGTCTTCAAAAGAACGAACTAAGAGTTCATAACGTTTGTTGCTTGATTTTTGTTTTTCATAATGTTTTTGATCTATATATAATCAATGATACGTTAACAGCTAAGAGCCAGCCAACACTCATTTGAGCAATTCCGTATGTAGGATGCGTACCGTTGCCAACGGAGGGACCGACATTTTTTATACTTACCGATTTATTCGGGATACTAATACAATAGACCTTAGGGTAATGTATATCTAGTTTGTTTCTCACTTGGGCAACCTCTTTGAGTACACTCTACAGCTCCATCCAAACAATTACAGTCGTTACAGTCATCCTTAAATGTCTCTCCACTCTGGAAGGTTAATCCCTTGTATTGGCATGGTTTCTCTGAAAATAATTAGACAAACCAGTTTTCAAACGAAAATGGATAAATCGGCAGTGTGATGGACAATAGAATACCCCTTTGCCAGTTATCTTGGTAGAACGTCGATAAATATCAAATTTTAACAATGTAAGGCAATATTAAATCTTCTTTTCATGATGTCGAATGTTGAGACAACACGTTTCTTAAAAACAAATATATTAACCAAAGTGCTTGTTATCAGATTGTGATTGCATTAAAAGCCAAAGCAAGATGCCATCGATTTGTTCGAATAATTCTGAATTGTGTACGAAAAATGTATTGTAAAAACTTCAACATAGGCATCAATCGGTCTGTCAATTTCGTGTTTTCGTGCTACAACATTGTCGACCTATGGACAATCCTTACTAAACAAACTAATTTCCAGCGTGTTTGGAATAGGATTTAACACTGGCCTAAGGAGAAGGGCGATGTAATAGTTTTCCATACATGAAAAATAACGTTTAAAACAATCATTAAGGCCATCCCAACATTAATTGTTCTTACATTCATCAATGACTGTATGTCTTCGCTAGTGCGCATTTCCATGTTATCGTCATTGTTTTACGGAAATATATTATCAGCAAATATAAATAAATATACACTTTTCAATAAAAATATTTATTAATAAAAGCGTGAATGGCTTATCGGATATCCCCCTTCAGGAATCTTTGCAGCATATCGATTAACATGAAAGCTTCATTAAACAAACGTCATGAAATCACTGCTCTTTATAAATCAACATGTACAACAAAAGATCTTGTGACAATCAAAAAACATATCGAATGTATTTGCAGCTCGAATGTTATTGACATATGACAACAATTGGCAGTATTCCAATTGTTGAAATTTTGAACGATAAATGTAATATCATCATCTGATATAATGATGTTTTGTACAGTCAACAGATCTATCCCAACATTTACAGTAATTAATTCACCCTTGAATCTATGTCTACTTTGGTAGATTACTTCCTTGTATTGACTGATTTCCTAACGCCAAGGTGAATTACATTCTTGTGTAACGTTCGAAGAAAGTGTCCTTAGTGAGTGCAGCTCAAATGTAATTTACATTTGACAAGAATAGCAAGATGTTATGGCTGTGTTTGAATGTTTATCTTTTTAACGAAAACTGCAATGTTAAAGGGACTTGCTCATAGATTTTTAAAGATTTCAAACTTTTTATCACAAAATCGACATTAAAAAGAACAGTATAATTAAGAGAGCGAAATACCACTTAAGACTTCGACTACACAAATACAGCTTTATTTGTAATAAATCATTTTATGTTGCATCTGTTAGATTTTGTTTCACCACGTGGGACAGCTTTATTAAGTATATATTTAATTTACCATTTGTTGTTACAGTTGGTTTTGCCGGTAGGTTTCAGTGGTGGCCTTTAGTTAAAAGCACTTTGGTTTAAAACCCGAAACTTACAAAATTGTACAAAAATACAAAGTTCTTTTTTATAACAGTAGATCTCAATATTACCGTTGTTAAACTCAAGCGATATAAGGCATTTACTGAAACACTTCAAGAATATCCAAATTTATTAACAACTTCCTTTAAAACTGACACCGATACAACACTCGATCAAGTCGTGTTGTCTTTGTGATTAACAACATTGCCGAAGGAGGAACGGGCATTTTTACAGCACAAAAAAGTTTCCCTACTTGGACAGTTTCGTTTTGAACATTCAACAGCTCCCTTCCAACATTTGCAGTCGTTACAGTCATCCTTGAATATCTGTCCACTCTGATAGGAAACGCCTTTGTATTGACATGGTTGCTCTATAATATGTGATCAAAGTTTACAGTTAAAACTAGTTTTTGAAAAAACTGCTATTTATTGAAGCTTGAACGACTTACCTCCAAACATGTAATGTTACTCCAGTCATCCATACATGTATTTCTTATCTAGAAGTCAATAATAGTGTATAGACCGAAACTTATTATCAAAATATACAATTAAAAATAACTTGATAAATTAAATCCTTTATTCAAAACAGCGTTGATGCCATAGCGGTTACCCCTTTGCGAACAATCTTTGCAGAATCGATTTTAAACAGGAAAACATCCTTCATTTACAAACCATACATGCCCTGCTTTTCATTAAGCCAAATGCAAAGGGAATAATCAAGTTATGAACAAAGATCTCCCATAGTATTTGTAGCTCGAACGCAATTTTCATATAAAAACACATGTAAGATACGATGGCTGTGTTCGAGTAAATATTTTTGTTCCGGTCCCCCTGTAGTGTTAAACTATAATAACAGAATACTAAGACTAATACTAACAGACTAGAAAGGATAGAACTATGTTTTGTTAAACAACATTTCCGACGGAGGGAACGACATACTTAAAGAAAATATGACTATCCAATATGTTTGTGTTGCGATTAACATTTTACTCGAGTCATACTGAGACCCAAAGTATATTACATAGGGTACTTTAACAATATTTATATACAGCAGCACATTTGGCGTCAAAATTAACAATAAGATGGTATCTTTTGATTGAATATTACACGAGCAAATTGACGATCTTGTACGTGATTACCAAAGATAGCTCGACACTTACCCCTTAAAAAAAATTTCGGGCACAAACAGACCATAAATAAGACCACAAATTAATTTGAGAACCCTGAACAAAAAGTTTACCGTGAATAACTCGTTTATATATATCATAGCATGTGTTCGCCAGTGATACGTAAACTGTCTGATCACTTAACTTAAACATTAATTTGTCAGGCACATAATTAATTGTCAGAAACACTATCAGCAAAATCTATAGGTAAAAGGTGAACATTATTCAAAACTGAGCTTATAAAATAAACTTTCCAATTCATAACAGTAAATGCCGACCTTGAACAATATTTCTACCACGAAAATAACTTAAACACATGGGTCTTAAGAACAATTACGGAAGCCCCCCAATTTTGTTTTGCGATGGGTTTCAACGTTTTTAAGGAATCATTTTATCAAACAATTTTGTTATGTTCAGACAAGTATGGTCAATTTTAAGAAAAAAAGTAATCCGAAGGATTCTGATTTGCTTTTTTGAATAAATTGATATGGCTTTTTCCAATGTTTAGAAGGTTATGTATTACACAAAAACAGCAATCAGATAGATTGAATGAAACGTACGAACGTAAATGCATATTTATTGAATATAGTTTATGTTTTAATTAATGAATTGTCTTGAAGTGTTATTTTTATTACGTAAGGAAACAACAAATAGTAAATGTTAATGATTCACATACAGGGCCCTGATTATTTTATAAGTCTATTAAAAATACATACCCTTCTGTATAAACAATGTGGTCGTCATTTATTAAGTATAAAGCTATATTCCTTTAGAAATTCATGTTGTTGTCGTATGTCGCTATGTCTAATTTATAATTGAGCTTCACTTTATTTATTACCATTTGTAAGTGCCCCTTACACATCAGCTTAATATATTGCATCATACGAAAAGGCAACGGTAACAACAAAGAGATTAAATAATGTGTATTTAACTGTATTAGCCACAGGGCAGTGAAATGAAATCGAACGGAATGTAATATAATTTGAATTTACCGTCCGGTTTCGAACAACGAACTAAATATTCTTAGATATCAAAACAAAACATTACAATACATAGTACATGCTTTGACAGAATTAAGGTTTTTCAAAAACTTCCATCTCATTTGGATGAAGTGCAGCATACAATTTAAGAAATAAAGCATTCGTTTGATGAATATAACTCCGTTATCCTTGTTGAAGTCAGACTATCAGTTATAAATGTACATACTGTACGTTGGCATTTGTTCATCGAATGCAAAGCGTAAGCACACTTACCAATTTCACAGCTAAATCCGGCGAATCCTTCCTTGCATGTGCACTTGTTAGGTTCAGTGCAGTTTCCCTCGTTCTGACATCCTTGACTGCACACGGCTGAAAGAAAGCATTAGTTTCTGCATAGATATTTTCGATTTAAAGACTCATTATGTCATATATTTTATCAGAAGTTAAATACTGCAAAACCATGTTGTTATCATCGTTTCCATTAAGCACATACTCGTATATTAAACCGAAATATCCTTTGCATGTTGACTGTTGAAAGCGTTGTAATGTAATCGCGGTTTCGATGAATTAACACATTACGTCTAAATACTTTGATATACTTCTACAAGACTAGTTTACAAAAATATTTTGCCTTGGTACTTGTTATATATATTTATTTTCATTTACTTCTCCAGTGGTCAAATTCACAATTTCTTAATAAGGCTATGTACAAAAATGGATGCATTTCTGCCAACTATTTTTTAATCATTTCAGTAATCATGCATTTTAAGATGTTAATAATGAAATTTGCTAACGTTTTCAAATGGAATTCATGAGAATCAAAAATGATAACTACGTAATGCTTGTCAATTGAAAACTGTGTTTATTTGTAAATCTCTCATAGCTGAATGTAAGACCTGCATATATGAACCTTACCCGTTTACTTAATGTTTAGTTGTGAACTGTCCATAATTATTTAGATATTATTCCCAATATGTTCTCATTAGGGACTAGCGAAATGTTTTTTGTTCTCTCTTTGATGAGCAAATATTGGACTGTAATACTCAGAAAGCAAACAAATATTACTGACGTATTTATTACTTTTTCGTTACTGCGAACAATGCTCTCTCTAGACTATTTATTTCAAAGCAAAACATACGTTAACTGTTTTACATTTTTTTATTAATGTACATACTTTTAAGATACGTAACTTTCCCATGTTACTTCAGTTTTTTATTGTTGAGAGTGTATATGACGATTCACTGACTGAAACGTGTAAGTGGTTTTATAATATTACTCATTATTAAGCGCTGGTTACAAACCTTTATCGAACGCTGGTTAATACAACCGATTATCAAGCGCTGAATAATACAACCCATTATCAAGCGCTGGGTTAATACAACCCTTTATCAAGCGCTGGTTAATACTGGTACAAAATGAAGGCTTACGTATTTCACACTGGTTTCCCTTCGATTCGTTTTTAGGACATTCGCACTGCTGGTCTCGCGTGCAACGACCCCCAAACTTGCAGAAACCAATGGGACAATTCACTGAAATTCAGTTCAATAGAGATGACAAGACTGAGAGTTAAATACAGAATAATATCACTTGATCCGACGAGAACAATACCATTCGGAAATACACGCGAATTGTCAATCTACCAATACCAGTTAAAATATATGCGCGTTTGATGTAATAACCTGGTCGGCACTTGGGGAGTGAGCCGTTGTTCCCCAAGTCCCAAGGTTTCTCACTATCGCGCTGCTTTAGACTCCATAACCCTTTATCGCAGACGAACATCCTCTTGTTAGGCTCGAAGAAAGTGTCGCCAGAATGCGAACAAGTAAATGTTAAAAATTCGTTGTGCTTTATTTCATAACGATTGGCACCGGATGTTGGCGTTCTTTGGGATGGGTCATATAATGTTAATCCTTGCTCCAAATATGTTGGGATCTTGCAGCCAACTAAAAGGAAATCCCAACGATTCATTACGGCTACACCAATCGACTGGGCATTAAAGATAGTGTTGCAATAAAGAACACTTATCAACGTGTTGTTTACGATAAAATATAATGACATCATTCAATAATTATAATTCATAACTATATTCTGTCGAATACTGATATCAAATATTGTTAAAACAAATTACATATGTTTTGTCTTAAGTTTCTAGCAAAATAATGGGATTTGAAGATGGGTTTTTCTTTGTAAAAAAATCTAGAATAAAGAATATCATCATATAGTTACTTACTTGGTTTACATTGCACATTCGTCCCCAAGCACTGTATTCTACCGGTGGTTTGGTTGCACTTACACGAATTTACTGTATATAAACTTGCATCCATTTCGTTCTCAAACCAAAGCGTATAGCCTTCGTGACATTTAACGGACAGTCCTTGGTTTGTTATATTTCCGTTATCGATATTTGTACACTTTATAGGCGTTAACGTTGAGCCTTCTTTAGACTCTATAATTTACAAATATACAGCAAAAAATCTGTTTTCTTTACCACAGCTTAAATTTTCTTTATATTTTTGTGTGATTTAAAATAAAGTATTTATTTATATTATATTAATATACCATCTTATTGGTTAATATCATTCTTCGTTAAAGTCCCCTTTCATTATGTATAAAATCATTAGCCTTCCTTCAACATTTTAATGACATTTTAGTAATATTCAGCACAAGAACCGTGAATGATAGACGGACCCAAAGATGGACCAAACGACAGGCGGACGGACTAGATAATTACTTTATACGTGTTCCAAACAGCCTTATAGTTGGAGCATATATAGTGTTTACCTGTCTCACAAGTGAGATTATGTTTTGTAAATTCACCATCAACGCAGTCAATTTCAGCTACTTGTGTGTGTCTGTGATCAGTTTCCTCGTCAGTATACACAATTGAATATTCATAATAACTTTGTGCACAAGTCAACTTTACGCGTGTTCCATTTGCCACCTGAAATAATAATAAATATAAAGGTTTGAATATGCATTTGTTCATCATTTTCGTCCATGACAAGCTTTTCAAATAACCTAATTGTATAAATACTGTATACTCATTGTTTTAGATGTCGTGTAGCATAGTGTGTATACATGTTCTGCGTTTAAGAAAGGTATATTGATACTGACTATTCTCGTTCGAGCCAAATTACTATTTGACGAACATTTATTACAGACAGTTATTTCAAATAAAATATTGATTCATTTAAGCAAGAGGTATCAAGAAGAATTTTTGTTTAAGTGTATTCGTCTACCGACGTAGTATTATTTCTAATGAAAACAAGTTATCGTTTAATTTAAATAATAGAGTTGTTAATCACATGAATTAAATGATAAACTACGTTTGTTAGAAAGGTGTACCCCAATTTACTAAATATATCTCAAATACGAATGTTAGACCTACTCATGTTGTGTTACATATTACGAAGTGGTATAAACAAACCATTGATGAAAGTTTACAATATTTTTGTATACAACTAAGAAAAAATATATGTATATCAAATCGGAGGCTGTCATATTAGCATATCCCCATACGGGGATAAGACCAGGGTATTCTAGTTTTAGAATTAGACATTTTTTTTTAAACCTCTTTAATAGTATGTGAGTAAATTTACCTAAGTGCATGCTTCAGTTACCAACAATGTCACTTAAGATATCAACAGTAAATTAAAGAAATACGTGTCGTCATTTCGCTTATCAGCGATGATCATGTACTCGACCGACAACCATATTAACTTATGGTTATTAAATTATGGAATAATGTTCGGCTTAACTTTGGTTATTGCGCTTATTGTAATGATTAGTATTAACCGTAGTGAATAATCAAAATTTCAAATTTGAGCAATGTATTTGTGTAACAAGTACCTTTTTATCTACTTCTTCATCTCTCGTCATATCCCAGTAGGAGATGTATTCTGAATACTCCAAAGTACAGCTTCCTGATAAATAAGTAAAATAGTTGGTACTGATAGTGGTCTAAATTATTTTATCACGGATAATATTACACAAAAGGCAAAGTGAAGATAAATACAGTGAGTTATCTTTAAGACGCAAATCTGTCTGGTCCAATGTATTTGGCCCAATGCAAAACGAAATAGTTCAGCAAACAAAATCATACAATTATTTCTGCTATGTAATGAAACAATGTAATTTTTCGTAAGATATGGATTATACAATGACTACATATGTAAATTCCTAGTGTAATGAATGTTATTGTTCACGGGTCTTACATACAAACGATATAAATGTAAATATATTTTACTGTAGTCAATATCTAGTGTATTTGGGAAAATGAAAGACATCTAAAATTAGCTTGATTAACTTCAGTAAAAAGCTCAAATTTATTTTATATAGTACAATATTAATGATTTTAATAATAATGAAATGTAAATTATAAATTTTGTCCAAATGATATTAACAACTTACTCAATATAAGCATATATACACACAAAGTTGCACATTGTTTTGTAACGTCCTCTTATATGGAACATTTCATAAAACATGCATTCTTGTAGGGCGATCGCCGTTGTTGTCATTTCTTGGAAGCTCTTATACCCAACGTGAAATTTTACTTAATGCAAAATACACCTCCATTATGCAAAATAAAGTTAAATACATAACTAGCCATCTCAATATTCTTTTGGCTAAATATGCAACAAGGAGATTCCCTTACCGTGTCCTACATACCCAAAAAGAGAAGATCGAGTTATACTGAATCCATATAAAATGGGCAAGCAACAAAGCAAACGTCATACCGCTTTCTTGTTTATCAGCAATTATTCTTCCCTCAATCTCTGTGGCAACGATCGACACTTTTTGGTGAACAACACTCGTCAATGACATTGTTGATTCGTGTCCTGCTGTCTGGTTTGAGTTAGGCAAGAACGCGTCACTTGACTCCATCTTTGGTGTTCGCGTATATGTTCCAAACGAACACGGACTACTGGTGATGTCAAATGTGCCATCTTTGCACGAAAAGGCTGTTGGTTGGTCATAGTTCTCAATATCTTTAGGTGCAACTGCGGATGTATTTTTGCATGTTACGTTGATCTGAAACAAATAGTGTGCACATCATTTGATAGTTCATGTTATAAAGATTCGCCGGGGTTATTTGTACATGTAATTACAATCAAATGGAACTTGAAGTTTTAATATATATTATTTCTTTAAAATCGTTATTGATGAATTGGATGTACCGTCAATCATTTAATAGTATTGAGTATAATAAAACGAAATGATATAAATCATATGACCTAAAAAGACTGCTGTATTTGTTTTAATATTGTATTTATTTCATCTGCCAATCCTTCCTCTATTCATTTTATGTAAGCAGACTAAATAGGTATATATCTATAGGCAGAGCAACAGCTTTTTATTAATTGCTTTAATTGTTCAAATAACGAAAAATAACGATTTAATTATTCCTTCAAAGAAACTACTGCGAATACACACATATAACAATGCATGAGTAATTGCATGATAGCTGATGCTTAAATGCGTGTTCGTGTATGTATAAAAGGCGATGTCTGTGTAATTGAGATGTTATAACGGTTATATACAATATATTTTGCATTTTTACATGGTATGCACATGAACGTTGCCTTTCGATGACATATTAAATAGATTTATAGATATCTCTATTTAAATCATTAATTAAATGCTCTATTACTGTTAGTTTTGTAGCATATATGTAATATGCATATGCATCCAAGCTACGTTATGGGAAATTTAAAACCCTGTATAACGTGTTCTTCCTGAGATGCATTATGCTACTCTGAAAGTTAACAGAATTATACTAGGTTCTATAATCTTTTAATCAAGAAGTGCTCAATTTGATACATGTACCAATCTCATATCATCGTGCATCAAAAAGGGTTCATTATGTCCTTCTGGTGTATTCTTACCATAAAGTTATTAATTTTCGATAAAATTTGAAATAATATTATCTATATTTATTTCTAAACTTGAAGAAACGATAATTATGTGGTTAATGATATAAGGGAAAAGTGCTGCTAGGCTAGCCATCAAACCCAAATGCTTTTAGTTTTTATCACTGTTCTGTGTGTCATGTTTGTTTTGTTTCTATTATCCTGTATTTTATGTAATCCTTAAGACACTCACCTTTACTCTTAAACTACAAGATGCAGAACTATATTTATCTCTTGATAATTTCCCTGGAGTTTCGAAGTGCATGCTAATTATACTGAACTCGTATTTATTTTGCAACGACCCTACTTTTAATCATTATGTGATGTCAAATGTATGTGTATGTTTAATCCTCTTTCCTATAGCCATTACCTTAACAACATTACTGAAAGTTAACAGGAATGTTTCTTCCGACAATGTACCTATTTTTTATTTTTGTTTTGTGCATTTGTCTTCACCACCAAGTAGATATGTAATTAATCATTTATATACACAATTTATAAATAATATATATACATATAAAAACGCATTCAAATACCTGTGCATTATGACGGAACATAGCTTTAATAGGCGTTATTGTGGCATCGTCTATGCTTGGGAGCGGACACTCTGTAAACAAAATATATCGACATGATGCAACAAATCCACGGATGATTTTACTGCTACAACTAAATTATTGAAAAATTTAAACACATTTTTCAATAGTATTTACAATTTTTTTTTTTAAAGATTTTGGCTTCATCGTGATTCGAACCCGGGACGTTAGAGCCTATTAAAACTAAATCATTTACACTATAACCCTACTGAAGATGATAAAAACAAACTTTTTAAACGTCATTCTAGTATAAACATTAACTTTTAATCTTCGATGAAAACATTGCAAACACTTAACACGTTTACTGCTTTCAATTGATTCTTTTCCATAAACGAACTGATATATTTTAATATTGTTCTTACTCATGAGTGGTAGTTTGTTTGTATATATATATATATTTATTATTATTTATTATTTATTTCTGTTGAGAGCATATACGTTTTCAAGTTGTTATTTGCCAAACTCTGTAAAATCGTTACGCAATGTGTTATCATAATATCACAATTTACGAAATATATCTACTAGAAATCTATTACTCCTAATTTTGTTTTGTATTGTGAATTCCCATTTTCTTCCCCAGCATATTTTGAATACAATGTGACGTTGTAAATAAAATACGCCGATCGGTGTGTACATTTTATACCCCAAGCGTGGATAAGACAAGTTCGAAAGAAAAGTTACAACAGTATTCGGGGTTAAGTGATATAATATTTAAAACATATATTTACAAGTGCTTAATATGTTCGGACTTCCTTACATTATTAAACCGAAAATTGGATTACTCAGTCACACGTACATCACTTAATCTTTAACGAAAGAACGTAACAGAAAAAGTGCATATTAAGGTTAAGTGTTTTTATTGTTGCGTGCACTCCAATCATTGCAATTGATTAACATGTATGTTATATTCTTAAAACGGCAAACAGTAATAAAATGTTACAAAATGCGTTTCGATGGGCACTTGATATTTCAATATTGTACTATAAACAACAAAACTTGTCTCTTTAAATGACATAAGTTTCTCCCAGTTTAATAAAGTATACGGTGTTGTATCAACATGTTTAATTTTCGTACTCCCCGCATTTACTTTGTTTTTATTTGAGTGTATTACACATTTTATCCAAGGATCGTTTCCCCGGTTTTTGAATATTACTTCAATATTCGTTCGGTGCCGACCACCAACAATAAACATACACCGTCGAACAACTTAAAATAATTTATCTTAGGCACTTACGTCGAAAACATCTTACGGCTTGTTCCCAAACACCGTTTTTACATCGAACATGACCGTTATGAACGACTTCCTCTGCATAGCTGTAATTCAGTGAACAGTTCACTATAGCGGTTTCTCCATGAGGAAAACTGGTGATTTCTTCTGTATCATTTACTAACAGTAACCCACCGATTATGTCTGATACATTACACCGTTCTGAAAATGAGACCTGCTTGTTTAACAACAAAACTGGAGATTAAACATATAATGATAACTCGGTAACACAAAAACAACTTATTTGTACCACTCACAATTTAAAGTGCAATACATTTCGGATGTTGAAATTTACCTTGTACGAGGCTAACGTACAATTGTATTAAATAAAGAAATACGTTGGGTTAGTATTCGGTACAAATGTAGCATACGTCGATGGACTTATTTGGTGATTTAAAGAGCCATTTTAAATATGACGTTACAATTAAATGTCTATTTTCAAAAACATTCGTTTGCATCTCAAAAATATACCTGGTTTGCAAACTGGAGGTACTATCAATACTCCGTTTGGCGTTTGCCACGTACCGTTGTAACATTCTAAGTTAGATGCATTCGGAATAAGGTCGATATCCTCAGAACATGTAACATTTATCTATGAAACAGAAACGACAGATGATATTAAGCTGCTGTGTTGTTGTGTTTTTGTATGTGGCATTTTGTTATATATGTGGTCATGTAATACAAAAGTAACACAACGGCATACACAATATAAATTTGTAAAATCAATAAAATTAAATATAAGTCTACTTAAATGCTGTTATGTTTCTGTACATGTTCCACATCATTATCGACCTAATTGTGTAATGTATAAATAAGAACGACCCTAGCAAGATGCCTTACACCCTCCCCCGACACCGTAATGATTTTTGAATAAAGTCAATCTTAAAAAAAAACATCAACCAGAACAATTCTTCAATTGTTTTATAAACTGGCTGAAACAGGTATTTTGTTATCACCTGTTCTAGAACATTGTAATGCTTTAACAAACTTTCTGCTGACATTATTGCTATCGCTGCAATAAAAACGGATTTCATTGCCCAATAGTAAGAGTGTGCTTAATCACTATTGAACGTCTTTGTTCGGGATGTTATATAGTTAACAAAAGGTCCTTCATGATCGTGAGAGACTTTCGACATATATGTTTTTGGTCTTTTTTATATTGTTGTTTTTGTATTTATATTACTACATAATTGTAATTTATTGATGAATACATATTTTGTTTAAATGAGAAAGGGTACCTTCAAGATAAAAGACCATTCGATTTATTTCTTTTACGGTTTTTCTTTCTAAATAATTATCACACTACTATGCATTGTTTCAAATCGAAGAGTTCTCAAAATATATCGGAAACGAACGGTATATAGATCGACGATCAAAAGACCAACCGACTATCAATCAGAAAAAAAGCGCAAAGCAGTACACCCTATCCCATTCTTAGGTTTGGCATAATACGGAAATACATTCCAAAAAAACCAAAAATTTCAAGCATCATAACGCGACCTACACGCAGGCAATAATAAAAACGAGTAAAATAAGTTACAACGATAATGTTACCGATGTATCACATCATTGTTGATTACAATTTTTCAATATACACACTACAGTTCGCAAAATACAATGTGTCGTAATACTTTCAAAGATCTTCGCATTTAATTTGTTTCCTTTACCATCATATAAGATAATACAGCCTTGAAAGTCGGTCCGACAACCAAAATACCTTTCTAAACGATCCTTAAGTCATTAAAATAATTATACCTTTCTATGGGGGGAATAATCCATAAAGTAGTAAAAGAGTAGTTGAAAACACAGTTTTGCGACAATAAATTCTATCGAAGATGGAAGATGGAAGAAAAAAGGACAAAACTCTTGCCAAACCCTATCGGGACCATATTCTTTAATTACGAACTTCATCAAAATAATGTTGTTCAAATATAACAAGTCGCGGGAAATGCACCTAGTAACTTAAGAGAATATGCAAACACAAATTGTTTGAGTTGGACAAAGGATTATAATTATGTAAATAAAACGCCACCGGCGCCAAATGTTATTTAAGGAATTGTATGACTATACATTCTTCATTGGAATTAAGCCCAAACTCGTCGCAGCCAAAAATATATTTCTGTACGATAATCTACTCACAAAATCTACCGAACTGCGATAGTGTTAATGAGATTAAACCTGTAGATAAAGAGGGGTCGACCACACAGGTTTCGGAACGTAAGGATGGACCTACAGACGGACAAGTGCAAAGCTTACTCTTTGGAGGTGAAAAGAACAAAATGATTTTGTCCCCGTATTGTTCTTACCTAATGATTGCCTTAAACCGAATTTAATATAATTGTATTATTACTGTAACATTAACAACTTTGGTTTACATCCATGGCATGTATGTTTAGCTTGGACACTGGCTCTATAAACAGGGTAGTAATAACGCTTAACCGATTTTTTGGGTATCTCGAATAAATAACACTTTTCTAGCATCTAATTTACACAATATCTTAATAGAGGAATAATAACATTCATCTTGTTGATGCGTATTGTAATGTATAATATAAGCATCAGTAAGCTTATAAACCCCTTCAAACAGTCGTTGAGTAGATTAAAATTAAGTGTGTGCTTGATGGGCAGAAGTGTACATGTACATATCGTTCACTCATAAAATCAACACAATACATATCACACATCTCGTAGTTTAGTTTGTTCGCTACACTTAATGAGGATTTTTGTCTTAACAATAATTTTGTTTTCTTTCTGAAGGGAGCAATGGGTAATCATTTACTTACTTTTGTTCCATGTTGGACTTTTTCTTCCACTGTTCTATCTTCCTCATTTTTAACCAATGCATATTGTCCAAAATCGGCATGGCAATTGTATGCTAAGTATAAGATTTGGTGTTAACGGAATTAACAATTCAGATAATAATTACTGATGCAAATGTTTAATTTACATGTATAGGTAAAAGTCACCGAAATATTAAGTGGACCGATCAAATACCTTAAAATTTAACACCAGCGAGAACTTCGCTCGTAATGGTTTGGCTCAACAGAGTTTGTTCGATAGGGGATATAATACGAAACATATGCATTATAATGTGCTATCAGGTGTTCTTATGGATTCGTACATCACAAAGTCAACGATATGCACGCGTGCATATACTCCGAAAAAATCAGCAACATATTCAAAATAATCCGGGAACTGACGAATATAATCTAGACAATCTTCAAAAAGCAAATCGCAAAAGCCGATTTTTTATGAAAACTGTTCAAAGCAACAGACCAAAAATAAAATTAAAATAGACGTTAAAGATGTACGATTTGAAAAGTCGCAATAAAAATATGCACTTACGAATTATACATCTTGGAATAGTGTCGGGAAAATTTTTTCCCTTCTTGCATGCTATACTGATTTTATTGGATTTTAGCAATAGTCCGCTCGTCTCATTGAGCAGCTCATATCCATCGTTGCATTTTATAACAACCTTAAAATAAAACGTATTAGTCGTAAAATATACGATTAATAAAGACAATTCAAAATGTTAAATGTGAATATGGTAACCAAACCAAAATACTTTCCAAATAAAAACATCTCGTTAGCTGATTTGTATTGAATGATTTATATAGTAGTAACTTGCTCTTTATTTCATCTAAAATGCATAACTGTATAGTACTTAGTCCATTCGAAAGACGAAACCATTACTCAAACAATTAAGCAAAAGGATTTATTGCGCACCTTAGATCCATGTTTCGTGTAGTTTTCTTTAAAGTCTGATTCCCGTGAATTAAAATGTGCCTGATAAACCAATTTACCGTTTTCAACCGTGGGTGCTTTACAACGGGCTAAATAAGTGAAAATAAATTACATAAATGTTTGTATTATTCATACGTGTATATAGATTAGTGTCAATCATAAACAGTATGTATTCCCTAAACAAAAGTGGGGAACATGCTGCTGGATATATTTTTTTGTTAATTAGGGAGTTTTTGTTTGGTCCTATTCGGTGGATGATATATCTGGTATATTACCATATTACAAATCATTATAATATCAGCACTACGTATGGTGTGCAGCTTCCATTTCATATGTGACTTGTGACACATATTTTCTTATAAATCTGGCACTGCCATGTGTTTTTCTGCCATATTAAAAGCGCCTTTTTTTTAATAGACCATTGCGCATATGAAATACTTCTGTAAATAACCCTTGTGAGTATGGTGGCTTAAACAAACATTTCGTATTGCAAACGAAGACAAAATAAAAATATGAACAATAAACACGTTATCGAACCGGGAATGTTAATTCTCATCCGACTGTGAACAAAAGATTTACAGATTAAATGTTACGAACTGTATATTTAATAACTTAATATAATACAACATCGAAAAAACTGTTATTCGTAGAGTTCTGGAATTGAAGTTTTATTTGGTTCAAGTTTGTAAATTATTATTGAAAATACAACACGTGTTATTTTTAAAAGTTCGAAGCTGTCTACAAGTGACCAATCATACATTTCATTTCGACTCAGCCGAAGCTTTAATGGTAAATAACCTTTATGGGTCTATTTACATTTTTATTTGAATTTATCCTTGAAACCCTGTATTTTTTGCTTTTTCATTTGTCATCTAGCTTTACGTCATTCTCAAAGCAGGCACTTAACTTTTGCATTTTTCGAAAATGTAAATGTTTATGTTCAACGTACGTTATGTTTGTTCTTGTAACAATGTCAATACTGATTTCTGGTTTTTGTTTATATGACTAACTCTATTGATATAAACAAATACCTTATTTTAATTCATAACTTGTCCAAATTATGTCTGTTTTAATAAAACCAATCAATACAGATTTGTGAAATCAATGTTCAAAATAATAATTCAACGTACCATCTTTGCACGCTAAATCATTGGTCAGGATGTATTGGTTTGAAGATACTTTAATTTTAAGTACACCCATTTCATTATCGACTCTCAGTGACGAAACAACTGGAGTTTTAATGTACACGAATCTGTTTCTTTTATTATTGAAGAAAAAGAAACCGTCGTCACAGATTGCGTTGTAAGTTTGACCATGATGCACCAGATTAGCCGTTGTATTAACGTACCCATGGATTGGTGACCAAGGTTCTTTCCGAACTACAATACAAAGATCGAGTTTGTCGAATAAGATAACAAAACAAATAACCGTATCATATCCCATAATTAATATATATAAACATTGTCACGAGAAATATAGATCAAACGTGTTCTGAGAAAGCTACGCCGAATTAAATTATTTAATGTATAAAGTAACAATAAATTCAAGTACATACCGTCCTTGCATTCAAGAGAGGTGTAAGCTAGATTGGGGTAAGAAATCACTGTAAGATTCCCCCTGTCATTCAAGACCCCCAGTGAACTGACACCACGAGCCAGGAATGTATCGTTCCAAGTATTAACAAACAAGAATCCGTCATCACATATCGCATTATATGTTTCAGTATGAAACAGTGGATTCTTTTTAATATCTACACGTCCATTTATTGGTTGCCACTGCTTTGCCCGAACTACAAAATGTACAAAACCCTGCAAACGTCAGTGTAGGTACCTAACACATGTATTATATTAAACAAGAATTTAAGTTTTAGGTATTTAAAAACGATTTTTTAATGTTATATAATATATATATATATATATATATATATATATATATATATATATATATATATATATATATTTATATATATATATAATCTACGCATGCATAACATTAAAACATTAAACATTAAAAATTTTAAACTAAAACATTACAGCTACGCCCAATAAAAGTTTGTAACATATTAAGTAGCAGTTAAGTAAACTACATACCATCCCTGCATTCCATAGTGGTGTAGTCTGTGTAGGGGTGAGAAATCAATTTAAAGTTCCCCAACTCATTCTTGATTCTCAGTGTTGTAACACCAACCAAGATTTTATCCGTCGTAGTGCTCGCCAGCAAGAACCCGTTATCGCAGTATACGTTATAGGTTTCTCCATTCTTGACCAAAGCTGTGTTGTTTGTGAATCCATTGGCAGGTACCCATTGATTCAAACGAGCTTGTGTTGGAAAATCACAAACCAATTTATTAAAACAATATTACAAAATGAAGAAGTAATTTATTTTAAGTCAACTTATGTTATTAACAGATTTGCGTATTAGATTTTAGTTTGCACCATTCTTGCCCATAGCATTCGTTTAAATGTACACATATTCGGATACCAAATATCCAAACGAACATTTGCTGGAAAAATACAAAACACAATTATTTTTGTTTTTGAACGAAAGTTAAACACATTGAAAGGAGGTCTTCATGTGTAATTGTAACTAGATAACATACATTATATGAATGTAAAACAACAGGAACAGTATCTCGCCGTATGCGTATTACTAAAACAAGCACATACTTGCTATATATTCAATTATATCATTTAATTTAAAAAAATACAATCGTTGTTTATACAAAGTTCCTATTAAATTTACAAGAAGGAAATTTCAGTAATGTATAACATAACTAAAAAAGAACGATCGAATCACGGAATTATAACTAAATATGTCAATTACACTGTACACTTGAAGGTAAATCGCGAATATTATGAAAAACGATGTCTGTGTGATACATAAAAGCATTTTAATTAATCTAACAATTCCGATTAAACATCACATGTTGGAAGTGGCAACGTGTCAGAAATTGATTAGTAGTTTTGATATTTATTCTCCAAAAATGCAACATATTCATGGTGTAACCTGAATCTCACATATTTTATGTTTTAAATAAAAAAAATAATATACCTAAAATGTCTTTAAACTAAACAATTATCATTACTTGATTTTCAAATAAATGTTAAGCTATCAGCATTCTTGACAACAGCATTTATTGACAAGAATGCACTAACATGTACCAATGTCTCAAAACCTTTTTTGTCGGAAAATCAAAAAAAGCAATACGGTGTTTAAGAACAATATAAAATCAATGCAAAACATGATTCATGTGACATTTTTTCGTATTAGCTAACATAATATGAAGTAATCAGAGAGCATGGAGGCTGTATCTTGCAAATATCCGTATTGCAAACATGTGTTCCATCTTCTGAATATTTATTTATCATTTAACTTAAAACAGTGAAATCGTTAAGAATAATAAGTGAAAATAAATATTTGCAAGAAGTGAAATCAGATTATCCTTAAATGACTTATTAGTACCAATAAAAAAATCATTATCATATCCCGATCGAATTCCTGTTAAGGGAGACGATTCCTGCCATTTAAAGGGTTATGCATATGACATAATCTTAATGATCTTGTTTTCTAGATATTATGTGTCATTTTCAATGAAAAGACAAATATCAAGAATATAACACGATAATCATTTAAAAACATTGTCACTAGAAATATAGATCAAACGTGTTCTGAGAGAGCTACGCCGAATTAAATTATTTAATGTATAAAGTAACAATAAATTCAAGTACATACCGTCCTTGCATTCAAGAGAGGTGTAAGCTAGATTGGGGTAATAAATTACTGTAAGATTCCCCCTGTCATTCAAGACACCCAGTGAACTGACACCACGAGCCAGGAATGTATCGGTCCAAGTATTAACAAACAAGAATCCATCATCACATATCGCATTATATGTTTCATTATGAAACAGTAGATTCTTTTTAATATCTACACGTCCATTTACTGGTTGCCACTGCTTTGCCCGAACTACAAAATGTACAAAACCCTGCAAACGTCAGTGTAGGTACCTAACACATGTATTATATTAAACAATAATTTAAGTTTTAGGTATTTAAAAACGATTTTTTAATGTTATATATATATATATATATATATATATATAATCCACGCATGCATAACATTAAAACATTAAACATTAAAAAATTAAACATTAAAACATTACAGCTACGCCTAAATAAAAGTTTGCAATAAATAAAGTAGCAATTAAGTAAACAACATACCATCCCTGCATTCCATAGTGGTGTAGTCTGTGTAGGGGTAAGAAATCAATTTAAAGTTCCCCAACTCATTCTTGATTCTCAGTGTTGTAACACCAACCAAGAATTTATCCGTCGTAGTGCTCGCCAGCAAGAACCCGTTATCGCAGTATACGTTATAGGTTTCTCCATTCTTGACCAAAGCTGTGTTGTTTGTGAATCCATTGGCAGGTACCCATTTATTCAAACGAGCTTGTGTTGGAAAATCACAAACCAATTTATTAAAACAATATTACAAAATGAAGGAGTAATTTATTTTAAGTCAACTTATGTTATTAACAGATTTGCGTATTAGATTTTAGTTTGCACCATTCTTGCCTATAGCATTCGTTAAAATGTACCCATATTCGGATACCAAATATCCAAACGAACATTTGCTGGAAAAATACAAAACACAATTATTTTTGTTTTTGAACGAAAGTTAAACACATTGAAAGGAGGTTTTCATGTGTAATTGTAACTAGATAGCATACATTATATGAATGTAAAACAACAGGAACAGTATCTCGCCGTATGCGTATTACTAAAACAAGCACATACTTGCTAAATATTTAATTATATCATTTAATTTAAAAAAAATACAATCGTTGTTTATACAAAGTTACTATTAAGTTTACAAGAAGGGAATTTCAATAATGAATAACATAACTAAAAAGAACGATCGAATCACGGAATTATACCTAAATATGTCAATTACACTGTACACTTTTAGGTAAATCGCGACTTTTATGAAAAACGATGTCTGTGTGATAAATAAAAAGCATTTTAATTAATCAAACAATTCCGATCAAACATCACATGTTGGAAGTGGCAACGTGTCAGAAATTGGTAGTTTTTGATATTAACCCTCCAACAACACAACATATTCATGGTTTAGACTAAATCTCACATATTTTATTTTGTTTTATATTTGTTACCAGAATTGAGATGTTTTAACTATGATTTAAGTCAAATTGTGATATAAAAATAGTATAAACCCACCCAAACACGTTGTAATTAGATCATTAATTTAAGCAGCTTCGTTGGTCATTGACCTTCGTACTATATATATGTTCATAAAATAGCTGAAGTAGTAACAGAGCAAATCAAATAGTCATTGTACGATGTAGTGTAATCATCAGCAATATGGCATGTATATAGCTGTAATAGAGTCGCTAGGCATTTTGTTATGTGAACAAGTAGCAGTAATTTTAAGTAACACTGTTCTACAATAAAATACACACCTTACCGTAAGGTAAAATACATCATAATACGTACGTATACACTTCGGTATTTCTACCCATTGCTTGTTCTTTTCACATTCTGTATTTGCTACAGAACTTAAGTCAAAATTTTCGCTGCAGCTGAAAGAATCAATCGATACAGATAAATATTAGAGTCCTGTCACGGATTACCCAATTTATGTATTCATGTTAAATATAATGGTTGATGGAGTTATGTGTGATTGATAAAATAGTAGTCCCACAGCTTGCTTTACATAGACGCATTGTTCAAACCATATTATGCAGCAAATCAGGGAAAGTTGTCAAACATACACTAGCTGTACATAAAACGGCACAAGAGCAATTCGACAGAGGGCATTAATAAGCTTAAATGAGAATAAGGAAGTCGGTATCATCACTGTTACATTACTGTTCATAGTACTTATATGTTATTTGAATATGAATATTCATCTTACAAAATGATAACTAAACTAACAATCAATTATTACGCAAAACAGCACGTGACAAAATTCTAACGAATGACGTTTTATGTAGATATAGCACAACAATAACAAAAACAGAATGTCTGAGTATGGCTGTTAGAACGCTTGTTCAGCAAATGAATTACGCTGGAAAGGTGTACTCTGGGTATTAGATAAACAAATCCAAACGTCATTCTGATTGTAATTAGGGCTTTACGACGTGGATACTTTTAATAATAAACTGTAATGTCTACTTTGTTTTGTTTGATAGTACTCTCTCGTGACGAGCGTTTTGACTCCGCAAATTAAATAACGGTTTTCTTTTAGCCAAGCTGCTTAAATTGTTATATTCTAAACGTGTAACGTAATAAGAAATCACACTGCTGTTTCGGCAAATAACATGATGCTAATGAGACAATAATCTCAGAAATTGATTGCAAAACACCATTTGATGTCAAGGAAGTGTAACGTTGCCGTAAAGGTTGTTTTTTGAACGCCAGTTGATTGCAAAGAAGGTAAATTGTCGCTATGGAAATCACTGGTTTATAGGAGGATAAAGTTGTTACGTTTGTCGCCGAGAAACGCATATGTTGGGAATTCAATTATGGGTGCCCTTGGTACTAAAAGAAATATCTGATTACGACATCAATAACTTCCAAATCGCCGCCAGGAGTAGATGGAGTAAACTAATGCTAGTACTTTAAATGGGTTGCCGTACGTGAACTTGTTTGGTAATCAAAAACATAACTAGCTGCAGTGTAAGTCCTTGATTATCAGTTACAGTTGCTTTTTTCGGAAGAGTTTCATGTATACCTTGTATTGATATTTCAGATTTTAAAATTAACAGCAATATCACATTTTTTTGTCAAGATGAGGCATGTTAACCCATCGCTTTAGCAATACCAATAGAGATCTCACAATAACGTAAATATACGTTAAGTCTTTAACAAAAGCTCAACAATCACCGTGGAGTTATAGCGGAAAGAGACCAATATATCTAAACCATATAACTGTATGTAGAATACGGTTTATATGACAAAAAAGTATTTTGCGCTGCTACAGGTATGTTGTCAACTTCCGTTAGGGTTTAATGTTTATCTTATCACAGTTCAATTTTCTAACAAGGACATATAACTCGCTGAACTATCTCAGAGTACAACCAAATACCCGTTTTACAGTTTACAGGCTTTATACGTATTTAATATCTTAAATGGATTCTTACGACTGACTTAACTATATTTGTTACTAATTGAGACAAATACGCTTACCAAAGTACGGACCCGTACAACAGAGCGAAGACTATTACCCTTAAAGTAAATTAATTTTAATAATTAAATGATCGCACTAACTGTGAGAGACATAAGACTTGTAATAATATTTGAAGCTTTTTGGAATAATACTTACGTAAAAAATGCCAATGTATATACTTCCCTATCTCCGAAGTAAGTCACTGTTCCGTTATCCAAAGTTATGTTGGGACATCGCGGTGCTTTAAAAAGAGTTAAAATTATTAAAAGGAAAGGCAAACATGCAGTGGCATTAATCCTTCGCTGAATATAATTGTAATGGGGAGTTTATATAGTAAATTCAAAAACATTCCGGAGGACAGGCTTTTTTGTTGACGAAACAACCAAGGTTTATTCAAGATGCATGCATATGATATTATGTGTTTAAATTCCATCTTTGTGTCACACTTTTGTCTATATTTGTTTGAAAATTGTTTATGAAAACAAATAAAAGTCATGTAAATATTTTATAAGAAATTACTACGTAATAAACAGTGCACATAAATGACAGTAAAACCAAACAATGTATTTTGATGGTTTCAGTTGGATGTTCAATCACATAATGGTATATTATATTTGAAGTCTTTTTTTCAACCGCTCTTGTATGTTGACTTTTTGATTATAATACATCATTAAAATATATTGCAAACAGCTTAAAACAAATATCAACATAAAAGAACAGTGTAACGTATGTATGAAGTATACAAACATGATTCCTAGATTTATAAGATTGGTATCAAAAGTATATGTCTTTGTTGCTCGTGAATATACTTATTCGAAAAAAATTATCAAAGACATAGACAAGATGCATGTAAGTAAGTGATCGAACGTGTCTTATTGCCACTAACATGCAACCATTGTCGTTTACAATTTACTTGAAAACTAACTTTTAAACCTATCTGAGAATTTTAAGTAAATGTGTTAATACAATTCGTGGTTTCGTCTTTAAAAAGTATGTTTTACAATACTAAACAATTAATAAATATGTTTCTTTAAACATCTAAGCTTTGGTTATATTGCCACTTAATTAAATATTCATTCGTATATAACTACACTATCCCCCCCATCCCTCGGAAAAGTAAACAACTTTCAGAAAATAGCATTATGAACAGCAATTTTCTTCCTCTCTGTTCAATTTCTTAAAAACAATCATGCTTCGTTAAGAATCATTACTCAATTTACTGCATGTCAAGCATCTTATTGGGGCATAAATAGGCTTGTTGTTTTATATAATAGTTGTTAATATGATATGTTTATTTGAAAAACGGCTTGATTATTGTAAACAGAAACTTCGTTATTGATCTATGAGTTTAAATTAAATTAAATTCCCAAACGATTATTATGAAAGATGAGCATGCATACTTATAAAATTGTAAAACAATATGTGCCACAACACTTGTAAGAAAATTCCATTCACCAAATGCAAGCACAAACGGAAAAAAAAGAGTTTCGGCAGAGATATTTTAGGCAAAAGCACAGTAGTGCAATAAAGGCGTTAAACTTTCAACGTAGTCCCCAATTGAATACACCAAATGTTGCAAACACCAATAGGATACATGAATTTGCCACAAAAATCGTGGTTGCGATTGCGTAACGGCTTTTAAACCCGATATGAAAAGGCACTTTTAGGAAACAGGCATTACACATGGGCCAAAATGCTTTAGTAAAATAGTACCTGGGGTCATAAACTCAATTTCTTCAGCTTATTTTCAATTCATAGATAATATGGTGACACAAACGTAAGGGAAAACAACGCTAAAGTGTTTCCTAAAAAATATAATTTATTTATTCGGACGGTTTTCAGCTTCATAATTAAATACAAATATTAAATGTATGTCAACTACGTAAATAGGCTTTAAAGGTAACACAAGACTAATGAAGAACACATGAAAGAACAACAAGGCTAAAAAAACAAATTTCATTAAATTGCACGTTCGGTTACTAGTCACTTTAACTTACTTTGGCATTTGGCAAGTCCATGTATCGTAAGTCGGGCTTGCCCTCATTGCATCACGGCCGATAATGCAAACTGTTCGTTCAACATGATATTACAAACATTTATCATGCTTACTTGTACACTGTGGCATACGTCCACTCCATGTACCGTCAGCCTGGCATACCCTTCTGGCGTCCCCGTCAATAGAGTAACCGGTTCCTGTGCATAACTCACATAATCAATTATTTGAAAATAATAAAAACTATTTATTAAATTTAAAAAAGTCTTGACTTCAAAAACAATGTTCTTAAATTGTAGTTGCATCTAATCACGATCAACGGTATTATTGAAAGTATCGCCAAGGAAATATACATTGATATTACATTAACTTTTTCAGTTATGAATTTCAGCATTAACTGCACGTTACATGTTAACTTGCTCAAAATTACTTATTTAATTAATTTTACTTGTAGGAAGTTTGGTAAAAAACAAAGCGTAGTATAAGCATTGGCAGAGTGCCGCAATAAGAGGGTGTCTGAAACGTATTTGTAATTGCCGTATTTTTTCGAACATAAATGTGATTGAAACTTTGTTTTATTTTACAATTTTACTAAAATTATAAAGTTATTTTCTAATCTGCTTTTACTACTCAAACACGACGGGCGGCTATGTAACCATTGACAAAACAGGAAATATAATTTCCGTTGTGAATTTTTAAAGAACGGAGTCTTGTGATTGAAAACGTTATTTTTTGTATCGAGTTGCAATGTTAGGAACTCTTGAAATAAAGTGCATGCACTTAAACGTTGGGAACAAATGTAATATTAGTTATTGTTTTAAAAGGAAATTTATCGTGTTGTTTACTAACTAGAAACGTCGCCTCAAAAGAGACCTATAAATGTCGCATTCTCACGCGTCAGAAAATAAACTTACTTTCGTCGCAGCTATATCTAATAACACTCTGGTATGTGTTCTCAGGCCTCTGCCAGTTTTCCTGGAATGATCTGCCATTTTCAATGTAGGAGGCGTCTGGACATTTTACAGCTGAAATATAAAAGTATTTGACAGTGAATGTATAGCTTTCATTGCTTTATACATGGTCATTTCGCAAAAGTATAGTTACTGCGAAGTGTTCGAAAACGTACTAATATAAAACTCTAAACGCAATCACACGTTTGTCTTAAACAATAATGATTTTAATATACAACAGAACTGACATCCAATTTTGCAATTCATCAAAGACGCCAATTATTTATTCATAAAATCAAAGGCATAAACTGCACACAGATATTTTCGTAGCGTGCACACAACGCGCCGATTGGCAGCAAAAGCCACACAGTGATTGTATCGATAAAAGGAAATTTTAAGATTGAATTCCAGTTAAATCGATACATTAATAAATGAGTACCTGAACACCATCGTCGATGGTCTTTTTATAGCTGAATATGTTTTGTTGCACATTAAAATAATTTATATAAAATTTTGCTTAAATGAGACACACGTTTAATTTCGTTACCGACATAAAGAGATAACTACAATATCCGTGCATGTTCTGAGACGCGAATTTGTGTATGAATGTAAGTTGTTATTAACAGAAAAAATACAACACATTTTGAAAGACAGAATTTATAATTGCCTTGCGGAAATACATGAGCAGGATCATTTATAAAATACGATTATATGACCAAACGTTCATTTACGTTTAAACATATTGTATTTCCAAAATAATCACAAAACTACAAAATATACATATAAATACAAATACAACAATTTTGAAAAAAGGGTAGTTCTAACAACATTATTGGTGGTCTTTCCCTGTTTTGTTATTTACATTACATGTTCGTGACGATAGCGTGATTTTGTAAAGCTCTATGTTACATTGCCAAAAGTACATTTGTGTTAAGAAAACAAAAAACTGCGCAAGTCAAAAAGAAAGAAAATCATGATTTGCAAGGAATTGGAAATAAAACTCTATTACATACAGTACAGCCTTAAGATAGTGAAGTCCTGTCCAGGAAAATGGAAACTATGTGCTACAACAACATTATGAAAAACGCTTTGTCGTCTTAATAAATATCTAAACATTTTTAAATATGAAGCAGTTGGTGTCATTATCTAACATGTTATTACCAAACAGCATTGTATTGCAGTGTATTTGTTCAATTGCGCGAAGGATTTCAAAAAGAGTTGGACGTTGTTCTGTAAAGCGTGGACAATTAAAAAAGAAATGATACACCGTGTCAACTTCTCCACATACACATAAAGGTGAAGGTTCTAAGTGATTGGTGTACAAGTGCAATTTCAAGTCGCTACAGTTATTCCTTAGTCGAGCATGTAAAATCGAAGTGAAATCACGAACATGAAAATATAATAGAGTTTCGACACTTGGAAGAATTAATTGTTTCAATTTATTTTTGAGTCTTGATAGAGAATCTAACAATCTTATGTCGCGAGATAAGTTGTTCCATAGGTCGATAACCTACGGGATGAATGAACGTGTGTAAAGTTCCGTTCTTCTAGTAACGATTTCATTATCAATTGCGTAAACGTTCATTCTTAGATAAGTGTTATATTTTCTTACTGCCTATATTTCTTCATCAATGTTAAAAACTGTGAAAGATGCTTTGCCAACAAGACGTACGAACATGTAGGAGCTCCATTTACACAAAATAGAAGTTAAAGTTAAATTTCAACGCCATCAGTGGTTATCGATCTTGTAAATACTAGTTAGACTGCTGGTTTAAAATAAAGTGATACGAATATTAAACATAAAATGTACATTCTTACGAGTACACCGAGGGGGTTCCCGCGGATTCCATTCGCCGTCAACCCTGCACAATAGCCTGCTCGGTCCTTGAAGGTCGTAACCGGGGTTGCAAGCAAACATTGCAAAGGATCCGATATTGTAGTTATCATCTAAACGCCTACCATTAGACGGAGGATTCAAGGCGCCGCATGTTAGCTCTTCAAATAGAAAAATTGCCCGAGTTGTTTATTGAGCTGAAACCTCGAGGGGTCCTGTATGCGACTTCGAAAAACACATTGCACTAGTGTAAGAAATGATAATTTAAGTTAGATACGGAGTTCTACTAATTAACTTAGCATCAAAGACTTTGTTACAATTATCTTGACGTGGAAAGTTTAAAACATTTCATTTTAAGTAAATAAAGTATAGTTTGATACCATCTATGCTCTATGATATAATTATTTGAATGGGAGAGAAGAATAACTTGCCAACAGTATCCGCATTACATTGGACTAACTAGAATACAATACCATATCAAACATCGTTTGTTTCGGTCAAGAGAAACGTGAATTGTCACTTACGGCAAGCTTTACAGATTCCTTATGCACCTATTGACGCTTCATATGTATCATAAAATGTAAGTAAAAAAAATATGTAAAAATCTTAACAATAGTGAACCCATAAGAGTAAAAAGGGTTCAATAAAACAATCCTCTTTGTCAAGATTCGAAATAAGGACATTAGAAAGCAAAATTGATCGCGCTACCAAGGCTCATATTTCAAACGCAATGTTAGTTACATAATTATTCTCAAACGTAACATTTCAGTTTTCCATTAAAAACTGTACACTAGATAATCACTACATGTATTGTTAAGACTTTTCCATTTCAAGAGTGTAATTTAGCTGTTGTTTTGTTTTGCATCTATACCATGTATGTTTAATTGTTATCTTGGCAGACATTTATCAAGTTGCGTTCAAGTTATTAATGGCGAAAATAACTGAATCAGTGGGAAGTAATATTCAAATAAACTGCTCTGTAGGAACAGAAAATGTAAAGAAAAAGCACATCATTATCATAATTTATGACAGAGATTTTGACGAATACAGTAATTCAATGAAATACAAAATGTACATCACTAGTCACATCTGAAGCGCATAAGTTAATGTCACTCCCCTATATATCGACTAGCATAAGGTTAACTTGATTAAAACAGGCACACTATATTATCAATCAACTGAACAATAATTGAATCCTTATGAAAGCTACGTTTATAAATTCCATGTTATGCGATTGTATGTCAATAAAATGACATTAAATGCTTATTTTGTCTTTAAATAGTGTATAAGATCTAATATGGAACCCTCAATGATTATTTATTTTTTCTTATAAAGTAGCTTTTAATCGTTGTCGTGTCCTTTATTTTAGGAACATGAAGATAATAAATTTAGTTGTGAGCTAAAGACTCAGTCGTGACTAAAAATGTTGTACGATCTTAATAAAAAAGGGGGTCATGGTTATTACAGACTTAAGATTGTTACAGAATTCTGAACCTGTTCGCTTGAAACATGTTTACTACTTGTTCCCATCCTTGACATTAGATGTTGGGCTATTTTTAGACGATTTTCTTTTTGAAGTCGTTAACATTACAAAGTACAAAAGGGAAACGGCAATTCAAATTAGAAATTACATTGAAAGCTTAATTAAGAGTGCCTCTCAAAACACATCTGTACATAAAGTGGCATAGGACTTTATGACTATCTTTAAGTACGTGTCACCGCATTCTTGAAACTAAAGTAAGTGTTTTGAGAATCGACACTTGATAACGTCATTCGCTGATCACATGCGCTGTGCTATTTTGATTCTGGGTTAATATCTTTGTCTTGATTTTAGTACAAAATAAGCTAAAATTGCGACACTATTGCTATAGTGCAAACTAATTTATATCATCATCATCATCATCATCATCATCATCATCATCATCATCATCATCATCATCTTCATCATCATCATCATCATCATCGTCTTCATCGTCGTCGTCGTCATCATCATAATCATCATCATCATCATCGTCGTCATCGTCGTCATCGTCGTGAGCATCATCATTATCATCATCATCATCATAATCATCATCATCATCATCGTCGTCATCGTCGTCATCGTCGTCGGCATCATCATCATCATCATCATCATCGCCGTCATCGTCGTCGTCGGCGTCATTATCATTATCATCATCATCATCATCATCATCATTACGATCAGCATCATCATCAAAATTATTTTAAAACATTCTATCATATGCCTTTGGAGTTCGAGTGTAAGAAGATGTCTATGAACAACATTAATTACCAGATCAGACTTAGGCAGCATATTTCGGAGAAACATGGTCTGTTAATTTTTATTGTTTTATGATACATTCGACATGTATGATTCCCCTTGCGTTTAAACAGCAGGAGAAGAGCTTACCAATATGTTATCTCACTGTTCGTTTGTAAAGAAAACTTAAGCATGTTTACACATCTCTATTAAATAAAAAATGCCATATATATTTTGTCTCCATTAAAAATTTTTGGCAAACTAGCAATACAAATACTTTTTTAGATTTGTTTTTTCTATTTATTATTTTCTGCAAAATCTCAACTTTACATTTGTGTATTGCTCCGAAAAACATGTTCATCCTACTTGTGTTTTCAACATTAGAAATATATGATTGAGCGATTACTATTTAACATATTAGTTGCCTATGTCAAAATATATATATATATATATATATATATATATATATATATATATATATATATATATATATATATATATATATATATATATATATATATATATAAGTGCGTGTTTAAGCAAACCAAAGCAATACATACTTGTTTATATCATACATTACTTTGAGTATCAAACGTAGTTTTTGTACATGATTTATCCGCACTGCATCAGTTGCGCCTTGAACAATTGCAAATGCAAACTAGCTTCTACATGCGTCGCGCTTTAAAATGCATATCGTATGTAGGAGTTCAAAGTGGAGACTCAACATTACATATGGATATGCGCTTCATTTCTCATTAAACGTTTTTTAGAAAAAAGGTATATGTCATATTAAATAAACGAGTGCATTGTTTAGAATGTGAAACATCGCTGTTGTTTAGCTGATACCATGCAAATTGCTACGCGTATCATTTATGCAAGTCGTCTTGATTTACTGATATTCATGCGGACATCTACAATAATATAGCCAAGTTGTCGCTTAGCAAACGCGAAACTGTGCGCACTATTACGCTAACTTGTTAACATTGTGTTATCCAGGCGAACTGAGCAGCACTTTATATGTATGCACGCTTGTACAATTACGTATATACATCTGTGTCTTCGCAAAATGAACGCTACACTGTGCACCGCCAAAATTGTTTTAGCTATATGTCAATTCAAACGCAATGTATTCCTACGATTGTATGGCTTACACAACTGTCTAGGCAATGTCATCGCTAAATAATAATAAACATACCTGTACACTGCAAGGTCACCGGTGTCCAAGTTCCGTCCTTGCATTCAGTCATGGACCCACTGTACGATGTCGTGTGGAAACCTTCCCTGCATCGGTATCGAATCGTATGCCCAGGTGGGAATGTCAGTCTCCCAGGATCCTCCCTTTGTGTCCCAGGGCTTTGCGGAGGTGACCCACATCCTTGTAAACAAATACCGGTGTCGGTTGATATGAGAATTGAACGATCAAATATGATACCGATTTATGTATAACCTGAATAACGTCAACGAGACAAAATGCGCTTGACATGAGTGAAGCAATTCAGAAAAGTTTGAAAGCTATGGATAAACATTCGTAATTGTTAGACTTAAACACTAAAATGTGCATACATGAATGTTGCTCGTATAGATCGCATTGTGTTGTAGAAATACAAACGTGGCGCTGCATATTTTATGATAGTAATAAAAAATACCTGGTTCAGTCCAGACAACCGCAACAAGACTCCAATAAATAACGCAAAAATTCAAGATCATCTTCACACGGGCGTCATCTGTGACAATCGTGACAACGTTGTACTTGATTCAAACACAAATACTAAAGCCGAAATAACAAAACAACCGGAACCTGCGTAAAGCGCATGCCTAGACGAAAAGGCCAACGAAAGTCATATTCAGTACAACAGCACACAAATCATTGGTTTTCAGCACTTACTGCCTGGTTTCGTCTTAATGCGCGCATTCTTTGATATGATATACATTGTATTCATGCAATTGGGAGTCGCATGGAAAATAATAATATTAAATATCAATTTATATATAGAAAAAATACGTTTACCCGATTGGATCACATATTGCTTTTATGATTGTATTATTAAGCCATGAATATTACATTCGGAAATAAAGACTTATTTAATTGCTTTTTTTTGATTGACACTATAATTGGAACCACAGCGCTATGGCGTCAACCAACAGAAATGACTAAAACTTTCAACAGTTAAAGTCGCGAACGTTTAGAGTTATTTTAACGAACTGTAAAGTCTTTATGAAATAAACCTTTTGAGGGTCTTAACAAATATAGTAAACCATGAAATAACGATGCTGTTTAAAAATAAACAATTATTTCAATGAAATAAAAGAAATTATTGCACAAACATTACGAGTGAACCGGATACAGCACACATAATTTTAGAGTATTGTTTTTGTAAAAAAAATCTATTCAAACAATTAGGGTATATATTTAAAATGATATTGTATAAAACAATATGGTATTTTTTGTATTATTTTTTAATAAAATTATTAAAACTGGGATCACCTCATTGGAACGGTCAATGCAAGTATTGTGCGGTTTAATGACAATATTAATTAATTTTACTGGGTTTGACGAAGAAATACTCACTTAATTATTTTAGTCTGGTCTTTATTGTACGTCAAGTACCTTGAGCAATTTACAAATGCGTCCATCCGCTGATGAGTGGTTAGTGTTTTGTTTTTCCCGGAGGCAGCTGTTTTGAAAGGCTAAAGTAACTTGCTTGTAAAGTGTCACGTAGCCAATCCTCCGATTTCTGTGAACATAAATTACTTTAGTCGAAATGTCATGAAGCTAAAATCCCAATATAAACATATCCGCAAGTATGCTTTTATCAGGAGGCCCTTATGGTTTTGTGTTGTTCATTTTTAATTGAAATATGTTTTAACGTCGGACATGAATATCCAACTAAAATATTGAACGTTCGAGAGTTATACCTCATGAATTAAATATAACGAATATTTCAATTACATATATCACATTAAGTAAAATTCTGAAATTTATTAATAGCGTTTATAGTTAGTATTTAGGGCCAAGAAGTTTTAAAATAACAGTTTAAGTATCAGGTTATTAATTCAAATACAAATGTATTTATTGATATTAAAGGGACCTTTTCACGTTTTGGTTAATTGACAAATTTAAAAAAAAAAGTTTCAGATTCGCAAATTTTCGCTGTAGTTATGATATTTGTGAGGAAACAATAATACTGAATATTCACTAAGCTCTAAAAGACCATTTAATGCATCTTTTGACGATTTTAAAACCAGAAAATTATAAAGCGTTGCAACTCGAAACGATGAATAATTTGGAGAGTTATGTTGTTGTCGTCATATTTTGTGATGATACGAAAATTGCTTATATAAAGTATAAAATACATAACTCTTTCTATGAGCACGGATGGCCGAGTGGTCTAAGAGATAAACTTTTACTCCATGGGTCAGTGGTTCGAAACCAATTAAGGGTTACTTTTTTTCTTTCTTTAATTTTATTCTTGTTTTTTAAACGAATAACCCACACCCAAATCGTAAATGTATTGATTTCATCCTTATAATTTTACGGGATTAATTATATAACAGTGCAGAGTTGGTATGTCTGCATTGGTATTACGTAATGCACAACATTTACTTACATTGTAGAATACCTTTATTCTGCCAATAAATTTAAGGTGCAAATCTGTTTTAAAAGAATTGCACAGGAGTATTAAGAAAATTACTAGTCGGGCCTCATACAGTGTCACAACCTATAATTATCAAACAGTTTGTATAATTGTTCACATAACGGGTCTCAAGTGTTTCTTGTTAGTCGCAAATCTTAATAATCATTTTTGGGAATATCGCGGACTTTGAAATAACATACTCGACATTATAAACAAGCATATTTTCGTGGAATATTAACTGTTTAGTTTAACTTTCGTCTATTGCGAATTACTTACTGCCATAGTCGGTTTATTACTCTATAAGAGGGTCGAACTCTATTGGCCATTTCATTGGCGACAATCGAGTATTTGAATAAGTATCGTTATAAACTACATTCAATGCGTATCATGCACTGTTTGAATAAAGTGTAAAAATACAAAGTTATTACACAATATTTTTAAACGAGCACACTGTAAGACATTTTCACGAATGGTTGTCATAAAAATGGGCATCCTTATTCGTTTATGTGCGATTTTGATTGCGTGTGTGACCATTGCGGATTTCGCAGTCGCTGTCAGTTGGTTTGAACAACGTAAGTTAACATTCTGAATTCCTTGTTTCGGTCTTTAAAATAATATTGGTGGTCGTATTAAAGTAGTGGTAGAAGAAGCAGTGGGATTATAAGTAGTTGTTGTGGTAGTAGCGGCAGCAACAGTAGCAGATGTAGTAGTAGTAGTAGTAGAGGTGGTGTGGTGGTGGTGTTGGTGGCATCGGCGGCGGCGGCGGCAGCAGCAGCAGAAACAGCAGCAGCAGTAGTAGTAGTAGTAGTAGTAGTAGTAGAAATGGTAGTAGTAGTATAGCAGTAGCAGAAGTAGTAGTAGTAGTATAGTAGTAGTACTAGTAGCAGTAGTAGTAGTAGTAGTAGTAGTAGTAGTAGTAGTAGTAGTAGTAGTAGTAGTAGTAGTAGTAGTAGTAGTAGTAGTGGTAGTAGTAGTAGTAGTAGTAGTAGTAGTAGTAGTAGTAGTAGTAGTAGTAGTAGTAGTAGTAGTAGTAGTAGTAGTAGTAGTAGTAGTAGTAGTAGTAGTAGTAGTAGTAGTAGTAGTAGTAGTAGTAGTAGTAGTAGTAGTAGTAGTAGTAGTAGTAGTAGAAGAAGAAGAGGAAGAAGTAGTGTTACATGTAGCAGTAATGCAGTATATTAGTAGTTGTAGTAGCCGAGAAGTAGGAGGAGGAGGAGAAGTAGTTCTTTAGAATAGTAGTAGGAATAGTGATGTTGGTTTTGTAGTCTTTATTATTGTTATTATTTTTTTAAACTGATTTGTACTGTGAACCATATCTGAATATAAATATGTCTTTTGTTTAAAGGAAAACTTTGTCAAGTTTCCGTTGCTCAGCGCATGATCTCATGATTGAGAAAGGTCGACATTTATCAATAGATAGACATTTAAGATTTTGTCCATTATGTGTAAAAAATAATATAAGCGTAGTTGAAGATGAATATCATTTCTTTTTTGAATGTAATGAATACGAAACATTTAGGCAAACATTCTTCAAACCTGACTGGTTAAGAAACCGATCTCATCAAATGTTTTATGCTATCTTATGCTTAAAAGATGAACATAATATAATAAGGATTGCTAAGTTTTTGCATAAGTCGCTTGTGAGAAGAAAAGAAATTTTAAACATACATACTTAAATATATTTTTGTAATGCTCTATCCAACATTTTAATCATGTGTATCACTTCAGAAACGTTTTTGCTTAAATGTTCTGAAATGTATGATTATATGATTATGTATCACTCTGCTTGATATATTTTGTAAAGGCTGTATTTTGGGCCGGTGGCCTATATTACTTAATAAAACATGTCTATGTCTATGCCCTTGCATTGTATGTTGTTTTGTATGGTTTTTGTTGTGTGTGTGGCGGAAGTGAATGTTCGTTAAGGTTGTAATGAAAGAAACACCAGTTTACATTGTATTGTGTTTCTACTGTTATTATAATAAGTTAAAGTGACGTAATATTTTACTATCCAGAAAAGTGTGATATGTTGCTGAATAACGACTTGTTGAAACACGTGGTACATGGCAACAAAGGCAACAATCGTGTCAGCTTCAAATGCGCCGAAGGTTTCAAGAGCAACGTTCCGAATCTGGAAGGCATTTTATTCTATTGCAAGTACCATAAAGAACTTGGCAAAATTGCTTGGGCAGGGCAGGGAGTGGGAGATACGACAGGGCCAAAAACAAAACCGCTGTATCTTCACGAGGTACAATGTTTATCAGGTAATTGGATTCGAACAACCATCATAAAGTTTCATATTTGAGTATCTTATTTTGTTTTTGTTTAGATTGTATTGAAATAAGCATTATCTCAGAAGTAAAAAAGGGTCATTCGAATGTAAACGTCTTCGATGTAACGAAGCGACTTAAAGGCAGTAGCGTATGATTATATCTTTAAACGCTGAAGGTAATGTAGATATTAGCTATTTATAAAGTCGAATTAGGAACAATCCACTCTTTACCCTTCAAGAATCGCGTCTACTTGTTGCTTGCATTTTGGTAACATTGAATTATTGATCTGTATAACTATTTCGCTATTTTCAGTCAGATTAAAAGACAAAAAAAAAGTAATGCTATTTATTATGATGGATTCCTATCGTGTTCGAACCTGGTTCGTCTTCTTAACCTCTAGACAATCTGAATCGTTATATCCAGAGCTCCAGATAAGGGCCGTACTGCCGTAAAAACGCCTTTTTCATGAAGATTTACGCATTTATTTTTATAAACTGGACGTACAATTACGACATTAATATCCATTTTACGCATTTACGAAAAAAATCTGGCCGTACCGATACGTCTGCGTCAGCGCGGCGTGATTTGTTGGTCCCTAACCTAACGGCGCTTTTCGTTAATTCAAATTACCGAAAAGTTGTAGCCTGGGTTCATATATTATTGTCTATTATGTCGCGTGATTTCCTGTTAATCCGTCAAAAACGATATGTCTGCGCGCAATTGAATGCGGGCTTAATCGAAAGCGGCACAAAACAACACTTTGTTGTCATATAATGACTAAATACGGTGTCTTCTAACCATCCTGACATTAAATCTGTAAACCCAGAAAAAGACATTGTCGCCCCGATATTAAACGATTTGATTGCATCGGTGGCGTAAAACGTTAGAAAACACGATGGACACGGATGAGACACTGAAATAAGTGTTCATTTACTTAGCTTACTAGTTGGTTTGTGTTTTCTTGTCAAGAAAAATGAAGAAATAGTATTAGTCATGAGTTTTAATGTGTAGTTGTATTAGCATCATAATTCAGAATGGAAAACCTAATACAGTAACTGTTAAGAAGCTACATATATTTTTTTAATTGCTGCAAATGTTTCTGTAAAGTCAGTTATACACCCTTCAATATCCGAAAACACGATAGTACAGTACTACCTGTAATTTTGGATATGGTAGTACAGGTACTAATTGATTTTAAGCGTTACTCCTTTTCTTTCTGTCAGTGGCAGTACCGTTACTAATTTCACAAATCCTTATCTGGAGCTCTGATATCATATCGTATGTTATTACGCTGATGTAAGCATACTATGTGTTGACAAACGTTTTTACTACGATATCAAAGCCATTCCAAATTAAGTCATCGTTTTACATTTTTATTTTTTGTAATGCTGTATGAATGTCAAACAATGAATGCTTTTGAACTTTCAATGCCACTTATTTTCAAACCATGTATATTTCATGATAAGTATTTGATCTTTCGAGAATGCTATCATCTTTCTCGTTTAATTACGTGAAAAAGTAAAAAAATTAAAAAATTCAGATGCCAGTAAAACATGTGCCTTAAACTGATAATTGTATCATAAGTGTAAAGCAAACATTTATTTGAGTATGTGTCAGAACAAATATCGGCTATGATAATTCATTGTTTAGCCGGCTAAACCTTGCCTTTATTACAATATACAAGACTGATTTTTTCTGAACAATTAAACTCAGAGAAGGGTTCAATTTATGAACAGATTTCAGAAGCAAAAGTTGCATATCGTATTGTGTTATCAACTTCAGTTTGGTGTTCATCAACAACACCGTTTCTAGCATTGTCATCGTCATAATTGTATATTCAAAATTATCATAACAGCCAGAATCATCGTTTTTATAAAATCATTATGATGATGATGTTGATGATGTTGTTGATGATGATGATGATGATGATGATGATGATGATGATGATGATGATGATGATGATGATGATGATGATGATGATGATGATGATGATGATGATGATGATGATGATGATGATGATGATGATGATGATGATGGTGGTGATGGTGGTGATGATGATGATGATGATGATGACGATGACGATGACGATGATGATGATGATGATGATGATGATGATGATGATGATGATGATGATGATGATGATGATGATGATGATGACGACGATGACGATGAGATGATGAGGAGGAGGAGAAGGAGGAGGAGGTTGAGGATGAGGGTGAGGATAGTGATGATGATGATGATGATGATGATGATGATGATGATGATGGATGATGATGATGATGATGATGATGATGATGATGATGATGATGATGATGATGATGATGATGATGATGATGCTGATGATGCTGATGATGATGATATTGATGATATTGATGATGATGACGATGACGATGATGATGATGATGATGCTGATGATGATGATGATGTGATGATGATGATGATGATGATGATGATGATGCTGATGATGATGATGATGATGATGATGATGATGATGATGATGATGATGATGATGATGATGATGATTATGATGATGATGTTGATGATGATGATGATTAATTTTTCTCTTTTCTCTTTAAGTTTTATGATATTACATATAACAGTTATTTCAACGGCGTGGATTTAAAATACAAATCGTTATAGATATCTCGTTAAGAATTACGAATGGGAACGAAACAACCTTGAAATTAACCACACATTAACTTATGATGAATCAAATACTTTAAGGTATTTCTGGTTTCTGTGACTGAGTTTTTAAAACAGTGTGCTTAACCGAAGCTGTTACACTTTTTGACCTTTAAAACACAGTGGTTTAAGTAATACATTAAGCGGACACTATAGTTGTAGCATTATATTTCTTATTGACATATTATCAACTAAAACTACATACCTTGATAAAGTAATAAAGAATTTGGTAACTGATGCAAACTGCATATATTTTATGCGATGTTTGTTGTTGCATTTCGAGTGACTCCACGTGTCTATTCTCTACATGAGTTCATAGCGTTTATGACATTCTTTCCAAGCTTGTTCGACGATTCCACGCATGCATTTTTAAAATCAAGAAACAGTTTTCAGTCAAATTAACTTTCAGCACAGCTTTAATTATGTGGGCTGTTGTTGTTTTTTAATGATAATCAACAATCATATCATTAATTTAAGACATTGATGTGTATATATTAATTTTCATTGTTATTGGTAACTTATTATACACATCATATGCCAGCTTGCCCGAAGCCCGAGTTTCCGGACAAAATGGAAATAACAAAGAGCAGCAAGAAACTGAAAATTATTAGAGACAACAAAATTATTGAAGACGATGCGTATTACCTGTCTGGGGACACACTAACGTTGAAATGTGAGAACGGGTAAGTCTCTGTAATTTAAAATTTTAACTTTTAAAGTGAACGCCGCGTGTTCTTATATACAACTACAGGTAAAGGAAATCAATATCGAAGAACAAAATGTTTGAAAACAACGTCAGTCCAAGCATAGGCGATGTGATGACGTTTTCGTGACACGGAAACAGTAATGATACATCATTAATTTTAAATCACATCGAGTGTAAATTCCGCCCGTATTCCATAACGAAACGTTGTAATCTTTATCAAAATGTGTTAAAATACTTGATATACTGAACTCTTTTTTTCTAGAAAACAAATGGGCTAAATTCCATAAAAGTCATTACAACATGACTCTGGTTAAGTACATTTTGAAAAGAATATCGACACAATTAAAAGGGACTTACATAAGCACATATTTTTAAGGGAGGGACATACAATTGAGAAGCTAGTTTTTTTTTTAAACACGTACTATTTGTTGAATCATAAAAACGTCTGCCTTATGAAGAAAAGACTGTTGAGAGAACGTGTTTTTTTGCTTTTTGAGTCTGTTAAGTATCCGTTAAGTATAGACGTGGCTTTGTTAAGCTTCATAGTGATATGATACATATGATATTATTCTCTGAATTCTTTGTAGCGACAAGATTTTTTTTCGAGTTAGATATATAATTATGAAACACAAAAAAAGACTATTTAGGATAAAAATAGTAACACAGTTTAAAATAAAGCATTTATGTATTCCGCCTTATATAGCAAAAAGATATGACCCCTTAGTTTCCGACTGTAGTAAAACTGAAATGTATGTCATCGGTGAAGTATTCTATATAAACATCCATCAATTTTTACAATATCTATCTATGTAAATATTTTCCACAGTATTTTTTATTTAAACAAGCAAATTCGTTGAATTGATATCCCCCGCCAATATGCTTCTGGACACAAAAGTGTTATATTTTACACTCAAAAGGCATTTTTTCAAGATGCAAAGGGCCATAACTCCGTTATTAACAGATGGTGTACAATGCCATTTGGCGTGCATCATCCTCTTATCCATATATATACTTATACCAAGTTTTAATGAAATCAGCAAAAGCACTTCCAAACATATCGCTCAAGACACACATAACAAGCATTTTTTCAAGATACAAAGGGCCATAACTCCGTTATTAACAGATGGTGTACAATGCCATTTGGTGTGCATCATCCTTTTATTCATTTATATACTCAAACCAAGTTTTAATGAAATCCGCCTAAGCAATTCCAAGATATGGAAAGCCGGAAGACGGACGGTAAGACGGTAAGACGGACGGACGTTCGGACGGACATCGCCAAAACAATATCCCTCCGCCTTTTGCTGGGGATAATGACTTATTTAAATAAATACTAAAATAACATGCAATTTACTTCGGTCAAACTTTATTATAAATATTGCTTTAAAACATGTGAATATATTACTTGTTTATTAAAGTTTAAAAGAGTAACAAACTATGCTTACCATTTGAATACTATTCGTCATATTTATTAAAAACTTAAATGGATATATTCTCAACTTAAACTGTCTGTCACAGTTTGGCAAAACATATTTCTGCAAACATACAAAATTCGTAAAAAGCATACCGAAATTCTTTAAGACGCTTTTCCAGCGTGGTGTACATATATAAAGTATAATGATCGTGTGCTTTTGATTGCGACAAAGGATTCACACAAAATACGCGAAAACGGTATATTTATTGTTGGAATTCGAGGACGAGTATGCATATTAAACAAACTTAACTTATTACTTATCGATATTTGCCCTGAGGAACAGGCATTATCAAATTTAAATAAAGAAACATTTTATTGAAAAAGATTTAACAACTTTACCAACCGTTCGATGCAGATACATCAAAGAAGGCATAACTAACCCGGCGTCCGAGAATGATAATGTTGACATCTATGATATCTACGGTAACTATGGACCAAAACCAGTTGAGGAGGTTACTCTTACAGAAACACTTCGGTGTGATGATAACGGAAAGTGGAACAACGGAATATTGCCCAACTATGGCATTTGCAGAGGTAGGGTATGCTGTATGTTAATGGAAGTTAGTTATTGAGAGGCAAACACAATTCAAATGAGATAAATCTTAAACACATCTGTGATATTGTCACTAGCATAATGATATAACAAATCGAAAGTGAATAAATTGACAGTGCATAAAGCCAAATGAGGACATTGATTAGTTTGCATCGAATATGGATGTCAATATTTTCTTTTTTAAACTTTGTTTCAGCATTCGTGAATGTTTGTCAAAGCGTTGACAGTTTGTCAAAGCGTTGTTCAAAATACACCATCTGCCTCGATAAATGCTCTATATATGTTCAATTTAAAAATTATTTTGTTGTAGCAATTACGTGTGACGCAAGGTCTTATCAGAATATACGCAATGGAGTGATAACAGACTACAAACACGTCTATGGCTTCTTAGAGTTGATGACGCTCCAATGTGATCATGGGTTTCGGCCAAAAAGCAATCGAAATTATCTGCAATGTCTCGCAGACGATAGTTTTGATAAAGACGACTTAATGTGTGAGGGTAAGAAGTAATATATATCGTTTAATCGAATAACAGGTTACTGCCTGATCTTTATGTAATATATCAGGCAAAGCTTAAAATAATATAACGTTATTTTATTCGTACCAAGCCTGATATATTAGAAAAAGATCAGTCAGTTATCTGTGTTCTGCTTATCATACCTCTACTTCATCGATTTTAAACAAATAAGGAACAAAAAGCTAAACAGCTGCATTTTAAGCGGGAAAGAATATGACTTTGTCGTTTGACGTGTTCATAATGATAAAGCACCTGTTGATAATACCCGAAAGGGGAGTTAGACAGAATATATAGATAGATAGATAATGACGTCATGGGCATTTGCGCTAAATATTTGTAAAACATGTTTTTTTGATGTTTGTGTTGCATTTTGTGTTTAAAATATAATATATCTTGGTATCAAATTATTTGTTTTGTGGATTCTGATCTTACTAAAAATGAGTATTTTATAGTTGATTCCGAGTAATATAAACTACCTCCTATCATCGACTGATATAAGAACTACCTGTTGAACTGGTATTTGATATATAGAGAATAACAGGTTACTGCCTGATCTTTTAATAATATATCAGGCAAGGCTTAGAATAATATAACGGCGAGGCTTGCAAAAAATAAGACAGTAACCTGTTTTTCTGTTTATCATACCTCTACGTCCACGATTTAAAAGAAATAATGAAAAAGCCGCAAACAAAGCTGCAGTTTTAGCGGGAAATAATATGACTTTTGTCGTTTGACGTGTTAATAATGACGTCATAAGCACGCGCGCTTAATATTTGTAAAAAAAAATGTTTTTGCTGTTTGTATTGCAATTTGTGTTTCAAATATATTACATCTTGGTATCAAATTGTTTGTGTTGTTGAATCTGATTCGATTTTAATAAAAACGATTACTTTATAGTTGATTCCGAATAATATGACCATCCTCCACACATAACTGATATAAGAACTTCCTGTTGACTATGATATAAAAAAATATATATCAGGAAACGTTATATCAGGCAGATATCAATGCGGTGGTATGATAAAAAAAATATATCATGCAACGTTATATCAAGCAGATATCAATGCAGCGGTATGATAAAGCATTATACGCATCAGTAAAAGTACGTAAGAAACATGTATATAAAACATAAGAAAGCGACCTTTCAGTGGTAATGATAATACTATAATGATTTTGTTTTATGTTTTAACGCAAGATTTCATTTATGTTGTTTCAGCAATTACTTGTATGACGCCACCAGAACCACTACACGGTACCTTAGAAATTACACAGCTTTATTATTTTCCGAACGCGACCGCTGAGTTTGCATGTGACAATGGCTATACCATGATGGGATCACCCGTGTGGGAATGTAAGCCCGATGGTGAATGGGATAAGCCATGCATCCAGTGTGTGCGAGAAGGTATGGTCGATAGAAAAAGTGTGGCCTTAAATATAAACGAAAATTAAAGAATCATTATCCTCTATTTTAAAACACCTGCATAGGTTTATTTGCTTAATCGACGTTCATTCTTTTATTGATAAATCACGTAAATACATGTCCTTATGCGCATTGTATGTACTTTCAGTATTTAAATACAAGCAAACTAACATCACGATAATACGCAGCGATGTGTTTCACATTGTAACATTGATCAATGTAATGAACACAGATGCTTCTTATTGATATAATGGCCCCTCACTTTTAATTGTCAAACATGACAGACCAACTGAAGAAAATCTCCTTTTCAGATGATTATTGCCAGCCTCCATGCGTTCCGTTCGGTGCGCGAGTAGTTGATCCCCCAAAGCGTATACACATAGGAACAACGATTGAGTTTTCCTGTAACGACCGTCTGTACGGCGGTTCGACTAACAGGACTTGTCTGTTCAACAAGCAATGGAGCGATGGACCTATAGACTGCTCAGGTAGTTATTCCTTTCTCCTTCCCTCCTACGTCAGCAGTAAGGAGAGCATGTAGTATTTCATAAATTGTTAATTAATAATAATAATCATTATTATTACATAATTCATTGCTCTAGATAGAAATAGCAACGCCGATAAAAAACGCATTGAATTATATTTATGGAAGAAAATAGCAACCATGTCTATGAAAAAGATGGGCTAAACCGATTACAAATGGTAAATAAGCGCGCCGATGCGGAAATGAAATGTATGGCGTCTTTACGTTTTGGCGAATTCTAAGCGATAGTCAACCTTACGCGTACGGAAATTACGATGCATACTTTTCGTTGCGATGCTCGTATTTATTATTCAATACAGCAAATAATTAAAATCAAAAGAAATACTTCTTATTATCCACTATTTTGAAACAGAACACAAACTTTAAACATACGTTGAAAAAAAATCGAAACCTCGGATCACTGCTAAGGATGTATAAACATGTCAGATGAACTAGGTGTAAAAACGATCGTAAATACGTTCCGTCCATATCTGATATAAGAAATAGCTTAACTGCTTGCAACCTGTGAATACTTAAATATGACAAAATTGACGATATGTAAGGAGATGCATTTTATTATATCCATATAACTAAAATCAAACTGTTGAAGTTTTTAAAATAGACAACATTAAAAATGATAACTTTATAGTTGATCCCGAGTAATATTACCATTCTCCGCCGCGATTGACAGCTGTAGTTCAGCATTGCCGAAATAAAGGAAAATATATTCCACCGTGGTTTATTTCGACAATGCACGTCTGATGATGGGATAAATTGATATAGCCAATGCGTTTCGCACAGCTCATCAGGGCATAATACAATATATTACAACTTAAAAATGTCATGGAGATAACGTCATATCAATTATGACGTCACAACGTCAATAAATATTAAATGAAATTTGGTTTAAATACATGTATAAAATGTTGGGGGACAGTGGTCTAGTGGTAAGATGTTAATCTAGGGATCGGAAGGTCCCTGATTCGAATCCCGCTCAGGGCACTGGATTTTTCTGAGCAAAAAATGTGCCGTGGCTGCCTATGGCGCCATATGTATATGTAAACGGACGACTTAAATCCCAGTTATCGGGGGGTTAATGTCGAAGTCGGCTGAAGATGCATACGTTATTGAAGCAGACTATAAACCGCACCTTTAACCTTTGTTCTTTTGCTAACCTAGCTGAAATATTGTTCGAAAATAGCTTATAAAATGGAAATATTTTAAATTTTGGTTCATAATGTGAACATTCATCTAAATGTTTACTTAAAGGCATATGTCTTGTTTAGGGGTCTCGCATTTGTTGTTTATGGACAGATCGCCAATTTCTAAGTGTATCGCCAGTTTGGCATATAGAATATTTTTTGCATCCACTGCATACTAATACATAAATCACAGCGTTTGCTATATCAATATATATTAAAAATCCCAGACACGTGTTTTTACTTTTATTATATAATATTCATAATCTGGATTATGACATTTAACGTATACAACTATATATATATATATATATATATATATATATATATATATATATATATATATATATATATATATATATATATATATATATATATATTTATATTTATATATATATATTATGAAGTGCATGCATAGCCTATGTGTGTGAACACATGACCTATTGTACAATCGATAAATCTATGCAGCCACGCAGATCGTCTCTTCTAGAGACCGGATCCCACAATGGGATAAATAATATGATACGATTATAATTATATTTATTTATCGGTCGGAAAATCAAATCGCTGAAGGACTGAGCAAATTTACTAGGGCGAGGAGAATGCTCTCTTACGGCTCCGAAAATAACCTGAAAATACTTATGAACAATATAGCAGTCATCGGCCATTTAACATATAACTGTTTATATATGTATGTAGTTAGCCATGCACACGTCAAATCGGTTATATTTTTAAACATTGTGTGCCTAATTATGAGATCGCACAAATCCATGTAACATGTCTAAAAAATTGATTCTTGATAAATTAATCTATTTTTACAAACAAAATATGGTATTTTGATGATTTCAGATCGTATCGTTATTTCATGAATGGTTATATAAAGCATATTTGTAATAGTGGCGGAGCTACGACTGCAAATATATTATTCACATGAGCACTTGTGAATGCAACTACGATCTTACACTGATATCAACTCCTCTAGTTTGATTTAAATCAATTAGCGATACATTCAACAAAAGCTTTGCTTGTGCGTCATTAAGTGTTGTGCATTGTTGCGTTAAACATATGAAAACTTCACCATGAAGAAAAAATTTGCAGTTTATAAGTTAATTCAGTTGATAGGCAAATTGTTAAAAATAGTTTTAATTACGGTGTTTACTATCATTCTGATTAAACAAAATACTACTAAATAGAATATTGATTTAATTGAAATGCTCGAACAAGCAACATACTTACCTTTTTTGTTATGTCGTAAGTGGTTACAAGTATGCAAGTTCAATCAAACAAAATAATAGTTGTCAAAATACATATTTTTTATACGCTCTATATACTTTTATGTGTACGTTTTTATAAATATTTATATATGTGTTGTATGCACATACCTGCATTACAGTTTTTAAATTGAGTTGAGAAAATGACTATGCATATATAATGTATGTTTTATTGATATTGAAAAGACATAACACTTTGAAAATTTTGCGGCATGTATTACTTTCCGGTACCGTTTGAATTATCATCTCAATTTGTAATTAGCATGCATCTTTTTCAATAATAATAATAAACAATACACAATATTACTTGGTTTAAAGGGGCCGTCCAACAGATTTTGGCATGTATTGAAGCTTGTCATTCAATACTTTAAATGCTTTATATTGATAAATTTAAACATTTGAACTAAAAATCTCTAGTAAAACAACAAGAATACAATTTAAAAAAGGGAAAAAAATAACCCTCAACAGGGTTCGAACCACTGACCCCTGGATTCCTGGAGTCCTGGAGTAAAAGCCACCTGCCTAGACCCCTCGACCATCCACGCCAATGCGATTGTATTTTTGATCTTTATAAGCAATCCTCGTAGTTTCCCAAAATATCGTTTCACGTCGATACGACGCTATATCTGTTGGGCGGCCCCTTTAAAACAATATAATGCATTTCTGATTTACTGACCGATATGGTGTATTGAATTCAGAATTATGATTGTATTATATTTTCCAGGCTGGTCTTTATTTTCCTTTGACACCGGAATTTATTTGAAAGAAGCTTTGGAAAACACTGTTGATAAGCAAATTGAGAGAAGAGAAGCAAATAAAAATGCCAGTGGAGAGGCGAATGTCGCTAGTGGGAGGTCAATGCGTCCTCAAAACGAATACGGCGTTGATGCGTACATTCTTTTGGATGTTTCAAGAAGTATTACTGATGAAGATTTCAATAGGACAAAGGCGTTTGTCATCGCTTTAATAAAAAATGTAAGTCTTTTGAAACATAATCTGTTTATGAATATCCATGGTATGTGCTAGAATGCGTGTGTATGTGTTCGTGCATAATGGCAGGATACAGATGATAGTGTGCTTGTTAGCATGCGTGCGTGCCAGTGTGCGTGTATGCTTGCGTGCGTGCATGGCAGCGTGCGAGCGTGTCTTTGTGCGTTCATTCGTACGCATATGCGTTAATGTGTTTTGCTTGTACGCGTTATTGTGCATGCGCTTTTGTGTTTGCGTTCCAACACGAAAATTTAATAGGTCTGCATGATTTGTATAATTTAAGCTTGCTGTAAGCAATAACCCTGATGGGACCAGAGTGACAGTGAATTTATTTGCTACCGATATAACAAACATCATCCACCAACGTGAGGCGCACCACCAAAATGAAGAATACATCATTAAGGAAATAAATAGCATAAATCTCCTAGACGTTAAAAGTCAAACAGGTAAAATATAACCATCTTTCAAGACACAATATGAAAAATAGTAGGGATGGCAACGAATACCGATTTTGGTATTCGAATATTCGGTCATCCTTCCGAACGAATATTCGGATATTCGGTCAACATCTGTTGCAAAAAAATCAACTTTGTTTACCGTACCATTACTCCAAGAATTTTACTTTCGTTTTTACCGGAAGTGCACCGGAAATGACTAAATATTGACACAGCATTGCCGTCGATAATTCGAAGCTGATTTTGTTGATTACTTTTTGTTGTTAAAATTGAATGACAAAAACTGTTTTTAAACTAATAATATTGTACATTAACAATAGAACGAGAAACATAATATTACATGACGACAAAATAATTACATGACAAAACAGAACTTAAACGAATTATGTACATAGCCGCAACACACTTTGAACCTGTTTAACAGACTAAACAGTCAGTCTTTTAAAGTTGCCACGTTTAAAAGTCACTTGGATCGGCGACTTCTTATCGGATGTTGTCGTGAAATACTTCCAAGCATCGGAAGGCGTAGGTGGCATTTTGCTTGGACAGAGATTTACTTTGTGCGTGTAGCAATTATAATATTTTCAATTAAATGAGGGCGAACTACCAAAAACATTTCTTGAAGTATAATACCTGATTGAATATTGAGTAATAAATTAAAGTTTGGACCATACGATACGCAAATACTCGTTAGAGGTTGATTAAATTATTTTCTAAAAGCTTTTTTGATTGGACAACGTGATTATAACCATACGATCTCTTTGTTTTTCACACCAAGTCGGCACTTCCTTCACTCATTTAATCTTGGATCATTTTAATGTAATTCGAGTTATTAGATCAAGACGGGTCGGTGGTTTAATTGCCATACGGTCTTATTCGTTTTTTACACCAAGTTGGTTTTTCCTTTACTCATTTAATCTTTGATAATTTTAAATGTAATTCGAGTCATTGGATCAAGTGCAGGTCGGTGTTTTGATTGCCGACGCGATTTGCACCTATCATAATTTTGACACAAAGTGTCTGTCTTTGTTAGGCAATTAGCGGGATTTATGACCGGTATACTGTCATCACCATAGCGACGCATTATCGCGCGTAGAAGGAATAAATATTATGACACGAGGAACAACTTTTTTTAACAATGTTTGAAGCAAATTTCACGAAAACAAAGTCTTTGAAATTACTCGATTTTTTATTTTTTCTTCCGAATATTCGATTCGGAAAACTGTATCCGAATATTCGGTCTGGGACCGAATATTCGGATATTCGGATATTCGTTGACATCCCTAAAAAATAGTATTACTCAGGAGGTGCACATTGTTATTTGTGCTTAACTGTTAATACGTATTTGTTATGTATACACACAAAAATTACACGTTGTCAGTAATTTGTCCTGTTTTTTAAGTAGAAAAAAAAAATGTGATTCATTAAAAATATATTTGAAGAGTCAATACTTAAATTGAGTCGATATGTTTTGGTATACATATCCTTGTAAATATAAGCAGTTATTATTATCTTATGTTATTTCTTCAAGTATAATTTTTGAAAATAGCAAAATCTTTGACGATTCTATAACACGTGAAAGCACTTCATGTTGTTCTCTTTATTCAGGCCATGGAACAGCTATAAGTTTTGCCTTAGATGATGTGCGTAAGGACATAGTAACCAAAAATTCTATGAGAGCTGAGGCCTTACGACAGCAAGTTGTAATCCTAATTAGTGACGGTAAGATGTTATTTTTTAATATAATGAGGATGCCGTTACACTATTTTAATAATTGTATATCCTTTATTTAAATATTTTACATTTGTAATCACAAAAATGTCTAATTATTCTTCTGATAAAAATATATTTGTTATATAAATATGTTGCTGATTTTGGAAAAAATAAGCTTAATGTAAAACGATTTTCAACGAAACCATCATCTTTTAGTTCCATGCAACTAACCTTTAATCTCCTGTCAATTGAAAATGATAAAATGAATGATAGAAAACGACATTTATTACGTTATACGGAAATCAAATAAGTATATGTATGTTTAAAAGCTCTCTTGATGCGGATAAAATATTTACTAAATGCACGTTTGTGCATTTACCTGTTTGCTTATCACACTTCACATACCGTCAAGTATTGAAGAAAATTCAATTTAAGACTATATGTTTTTGCAAAAATAAAAGATTTATATTGCCATTTTCTTGCAATAATTGTGTTGAGTACATTGATCTGAAATGTTTTAAGCCTTATTGTGTCAAATTTTAAAGAATTGTTAAATGAACCGACCGAGTGATGATATGCGAATGAGAAAGTGCTAAAATTGTACTTTGTGCAATATCACATTAATTCTAAGTCAAATAAAGCAATATAAGGCATTTGTCAAGCCAGAGATCGAATATCCTAAGGTGGAAGAGGTATTACGCACGGTGAGAAAGTGTGACGTTTGCAATGACAGGGTCAACTAGAATGGCATGAGTACTAAACTTGTTCCAGAGCTTAAACATGTGTATCGTTGAATGGTTTTCCAACGAAAGGAATAATGACATCGTTAGGCCAGTTTTTATATTGTTCTCCCATTTAACGGCATAATCAACAAATATATCTTTGACCTAGATAGCTGGTGTTTGCGCGCGGCAGTGCTTCGCAACAGCGTTTTTCGTAATTAATGGGAACAACACTATCTACAAAACCGATGTGCTTAATCCGCAAATGTGTTCTAATCTCTTTAGGGGTAACCATTCAAAAACAACAACAACAAAAATTGTTTATTGTAGTAAGCTATATGGAATTTGAATGTGCTTCTCATATTTGCCGTGAAAAACTGTAGCAATTGACATGTGTGAATGACATGGATCTCTGCTTTTACACATCAATAAATCAAGCACTTCACTGCAAAATGAAACCCTTCCGTGTTAAGAGAAATTATTATTAACATAATGAAGGATATATTTGTTTGAAACCAGGCGTTCATCCATTTTTTTTCAAACGAAAAAACAATAATATAGAACTTTTAGCTTTTTAATGTGTAAAAACTGCGATTAAGATCAATGATACAAGATTAACCAATGAGAGGTGCCTTATTTTTAAAATTATAATGCTCCTGAATACGCATTACTTTGTAGTGATTAGGTGTATGCAATATGATATATAGTTTGTGTAAGTGTAGTTTGAAACGTAATAAAAACTATAACAACATAAATTTGTAGAAAAAAACATGTACAAATTTAGTTAAAAGACTGTGAATTAAAAAAATCATGGAGGCCATCTTGACGGTCTTTTGGGGTATATAAGAATATTTAATAAAAGAAACATACAGCAAGATAAGCCGTGTGATATTTTCGATTAACATCCTCAGGCCCTGAGAATATTTATATAAACTTGCAATTGCAACTTTCCAGGAAAATACACACAACGTGGAAGCCCCATCGAAATTGCCGAAGATTTGAAAAACCGAAGCGTTGAGATCTTCTGCATTGCACTCGGCACAAAAAACGATGAAAATTCATTTCGCGTTATGAAAGATATGGCTTCAAAAATTGATGATCAACAACATTTCTTTGCTGTCGATAAAGATTGGGACATGACGGAAACCATACATAAAATGATAGAACGTAAGATTTGATACTTCTATTATGACGTTCTTTTATTTTTGTCGGATATGGTAATGCTTATAATGTCGAACACAATCGTAGACAACTTTGATCGCCATATTTTCGAATTGACGACTTATTCATAATACGGGAATTTACAGTTTTGGTTTTGTTTAGTAACCTAATTATTGATGTAACATCTTAGCATTTCAAGATCCGAACGAACAATCAAACTCCTACTAATTCAACCCCTCTTGTAGGGAAAGGATCTTTACCAAGACGTGTTGTTAGCTCAAAGGATAACACAATCATGTTTGTACATTAATCTTTATAATATAAGACGGCCAAGATAGCCCTAGTTCGCTAAACTTTTTTACAAGGCCGTGTTCATTGCTTAGTTGAAAATTCAGTACTCTAGAGCATATTAGATTGGTTCTCTTCTGTTTAATTTTGAAGTGTCAGCATATGATTAATTATGCTTGAGTACTGTCCATTTGCATTTTTTACGATGCAAACATTTGCAAATATGCTAATTCTACGCGTGTTTACGAGGTTTTTGTAAGATTTGGACCTCTTGACCAAGATTTCGACCCCGCATGACCCAATGTCAAACTTTGCCTAGATATCATAAAGAAAAAAACAACCTGGTCAAGTATCATAATTATTTGACCAAAACTATGGCCTCCAATGTGTTTACAAGGTGTTTAAAAGATAAGACACCATTACCTAGATTTTGTTCCCACATTACCAAACGTCAAACTTGACTTAGATATCGTCCAGACAAATATCCTGGTCAAGTTTCATCATTATTGAACCAAACCCTGGCGTATGGAGTGTTGACCCCTCATGACCAAACATCAAACCTTGCTTAAAAAATAAATATATGACCAAGATTAATAAAATCTAAAACAATATTGTGACGTCTAGAGTGTTTTCAAGGATTTTGTATAATATCATGAAAAATTTGAAAATCTAAGGGCAATAGTTCTGGCATTTATTACGCGATTTTGCTCATTATCAAACTTGACTGAGATCTTGTGGCCATATAGCTTCTAAGCAACGTTGATAAAGAATGCTTGAGAAATGTGAATGCAAGAGTGCTTACAAACCAAATGTGGACGGACGGACGATGGACAAAGACAGATCCTAAAACTTCACCTGAGCAATCAGGTGAACTAACAAGTGGGTTTATTTCAACGATCTGAGCCATTTTCAAACTTGTACGAGATATCAATAAAACACTTGTCTTGACTAAGTTTTACAGTGATTAGGCAAAAAATGTGACTTCTAGAGTGTTCACAAGGTTTCTCTATAGTCATATAAAGAAAACTGCCCCACCCCCCTGGCGGCCATTTTTTTAGAGCAATCGGGACCATTTTCGAACTCATCTGAGATATTAATAAAATCAATGTTTTCACAAAGTTGCATGATGATTAGGCAAAAAATGTGACTTCTAGAGTGTTCACATAGTTTCTCCATAGCCAAATAAGGAAAACTGCCCCGCTCACTGGCGGCAATGTTTTTCAACGGACCTGAACCACTTTTGAACTCAACCAACATATCATTTAGACAAACATTTTGACAAAGTAACATGACGATTGGGCATAAAATGTGACCTCTCAAGTGTTGACAAGGTTTTTATCTTTTTTGACCTAGTGACCTAGATTTTGATCAAGCATGACCTAGTTTCGAACTCGATAGAGGTATCATTGGGACCAATCATCTGACCAAGTTTGATGAAGATCGGACAAGAAATGTGGCCTTTGGAGTGTTTACAAGGTTTCTCTATAGCCAAATAAGGAAAACTGCACCGCCCACTGGCGGTCATGTTTTTCAACGGACCGGAACCAGTTTTGAACTCAACCAACATATCATTAAGACAACGATTTTGAAATTACATGAAGATTGGGCATGAAATGTGACTTCTAAGGTCTTTACAAGGATTTTGTTTTTATTGACCGAGTTTCCTAGTTTTTGACCCAGCAATACCCAGTTTCAAAATCGATCGAGGTATCATAAGAATAAATCTTCTGACCAAGTTTCATGAAGATCGGACAAGAAATGTGGCATCTAGAGTGATAACGAGGTTTCTCTATAGCCAAATATAAAAAAAATGCCCCGCCGAATGGCAGCTATGTTTTTCAACGCACCAGAACCACTTTTGAACTCAACCAACATATCATTAAGAGAAATATTTTGACAAAGAAACATGAAGATTGGGTATGAAATGTGACTTCTACGCTGTTAAAAAGTTTTGTTTGTTTTTTTACCAAATGACCTAGTTTTTGACCCGGCATGACCCAGTTTCGAACGCGACTGAGGTATCATTGGGACAAAGCTTCTGACCAAGTTTCATGAAGATCGGACATAAAAATATGCCCTCTAGAGTGTTTACAGACAAATGTGGACGGACGAACGGACAACGGACAAAGACCGATCGCAAAAGCTCACCTGAGCAATCAGGTGAGCTAAACAAGAATTTACGATTTGTTTGAGAAAATAATAACTACATACGCGTTTTTCGGTTCTCTTACGAAATGTTATCATTGTACTGAATCGAATTTCCAAAAGTGTACATGATTTTTTAATTTAAGAAATACGGTAACATGAATTTTATCATTGTGCTGAGAAGGAAAGTATGCTGTTTACAAATTAAGATAAAACCATCGCCCAATATGGTTTTCAAATGCAACTTTCTCATTTTTTATATTATGGTGTTATCCGTTTATGGACCAATTCATTTAAGTATGGCCGGTGTATACTATTTGTCCCTAATGACATGCAAAATGCGTGTTATATGTCAAAGAGACATAACGATGGCAAATAACCCCACCTCATTAAACACAAAGTATAAAAAAATGTTTAAAACAGACCATATTATCTATCTTTTATTTAAGTAGTAACAATGAATACTTGATAAGACCTTCATATATATTTTTTTATTTCATATCCGCATCCATTTGGACTCGAACTAATGCAAAATCATTGCGCACTGTCATTTGAAATTTACTCCACCATCAGTTTAATTATCAATTTTGCAAATTCATTAATAACAAAAATAGAAAAGAATCCATGGACAAGCTTCTACAATTATACATATTTATACATTGTGAAGGAGCTTTTATTACACCGACATAACCATGTATATGATAATAAAGATAATATTATTTTCGAAAGCGTGAAACAGCTTATGAATTTCAGTGAAAAGATGAATAAAAAAATGAACAAAACTGTGATCAGTTTTCCACGAGAACTTAGAACTTGAAAAAGGATATTGATGTTTTATTTTCTTATTATTAGAAATTATTTTGCAGTTATTAAGAGCTGTTCTAACACAACTATAAATGAATATGAAAAGTAAACGTTTAATGTTTTATTGTTCACAATTTAATTAACCGATCGTTGTATCCAAGATGCTATGCACTTTCCTTTTTAATTCTAGTGACTCCTGATTTTTCCTGCGGTGCTACAAATCCGATTCGAACAGACACAAAAAATATCAGTCAGTCTAACTATGGTCTATCTAAAAAGCACGCGTGGCCATGGATGGTCCAGTTGCGTTATGTGAGTAAACTATTAAGGTCGTTAATGTTTTCGTACTTTTAACAAGCTTATTGCGTTGTTCCCAAATCCAAAAAGTCTTTATATGCATTTTGAAATATTATACTGTATATGCATCAGAGTTTTTTGTATTTTATATGCATATTGGATATTACATTGTAAATGCATATGGAATATTATATAATATTATATTTGCATCAGGATCATTATAATTTATATGCATATATAATATTATAGTAATCCATATGGATATAGCAGCAAAGTTAAGAGTGAAAGACGTTACCTTTCCGAGTTTCGAATCAACGGATTTTCTTTTATTTCTCGTGTATAATGTCTCCTTTGTCAACGATACCCTTAAACAAAACTTCATATACAAACTCTCATATTTAGTTGGTACAAGTATGTTATTACCTAACAAATTATGTTCAAATATTGTTTCCTGGTATAACTCCTCTGTTGTGTCTTGTTGCTGTTGTTGTTTTTTTAAACGTCGTAAATTGTGTTTTTTAATGTTTGATTTACTTACATATGCGTGTATTAATATATGGGAAAATAAGCAATTATCTATGAAAAAAGGTTGTATTTTCAGAAAGACACGCATCTTTGTGGAGGGACTCTTATATCAAACAGATGGGTTCTCACCGCTGCCCATTGCTTTGACTTCAGCCCAAAGATAGACACAGTTATTCTTAGTATGGTGATGTTGGTATTCATATTTCATGTCTTTCCTTTCTTCGCGTTAATTTAACGAAGTTAAACGAGTGAGGGCTCAATTTGCAATCAAGTCTTAATTAAGCGAAAACCGTATTCTTAAATAACTATACTAATAACGGTGAAGAAAGGAACAGATAATTTTTGTGTTCATTAATTTGGATAATATTTTTACAAATCATAGTGTAAACACTTGTTTGAAGAAAACAATATAATTTGCGCATACTTATGTATTAAATTGGATGGACAGACAATAGGAAGATACTGTTAGTATACGAAATTCTCTCTGTAAGTTCCCTATTAAGGAGGTATTAATCGATTCGTGCGAGGAAGTCTCAAACACTCGGACATATATTCCCAATAATTACTTTTTTCATACATAAAAAATAAGTCAACGTAAAGTTGTAGATACGCACATTTATTTATATTATAATACAATGTCTTCCATATATCCGTAAGGTCGTATAGACCGTCCCATCCCGGAAATAATATATCTATTTTACCTTAAAATTGTGAGACACTATATCCGAAATATGGCCTTATTTATCCTCATTGTAAGTACTTTATATTCTCCTACACACCTAGGATCTTATTTTCAGGATAATGAAATCAAACAAACCAAGCCGATTCCTAAATTCTCTTAATATCATATGAACTTTGAATAATCTGTTGTGCATGCAATAATAGAAATATGTAATGTGTAGTCTCTATCAATCATATAAAAACTAATTTTATTTTCTCTGTATTTCTTTAAAAAAGAACAATGGCATACCAGAACTCTAGACGATGGAAGCATACAACAAGATGTACCAGATTCCAACGTATTCATTCATGAACAATATGTTAACCCCGGTCGAAATACAAATTTCAAGTACGACATCGCTTTGATTAAACTACAAAACAACGTTTCAATTAATAGCGATCTCCATACAGTGTGTCTGTGGAACAACGAAACAGCAAGTATTTATACCATTGCAGTTTTTTTCGATAATAAGAAAGATTATGTCAAAAAGCCAAGTAAATTAAATACCCGTGTATCTGTTAGACCTGTCACGTGATAATAAATATTATCACACTTGCAGAGTATGCTATATAAAAATTTAGATTGTTCTTATTTAAAAAAGTCGATCCTTTAAAATTAAGCTCAATAACTAACTTACTTATTGGTTCATTTAGTAATATAACCAATCATCTAGATACCTATTTACCTACTTTCGTTCTTACATATCTTCTTACCTTCTTACTTGTTTACCCACATACTTACGTACGTGCCAACATATTTAACTTTTTACCTACGTGCTTATTCACTTATTTACTTACGTACGTATTAACTTACTTAGTTACTTGCTTACTTGCTTATTTGATTACTAGCTCATTTCGTTGGTTGGTTGGTAGGTTAAGTGGCATTTGCTTGCTTTCTTACTTACTTGCGCGCCCGCCAGATTGCCCGCCCGCACTCCCGCCATTCCGCCAGCCCGTCTTCACTTACCCTTTCCTACACTTACCCACATACCCACTTACCTACATGACTATATAACTAACAACCTACCTAACTCCGAACCCACTAATCTTCTTCTTACTTGCTGTCTGACTTTCTCACTCACTCCCCTGCTAATATGTTTCATGTTGTTTTTATTTAACCATGTTTAGATGTTACGAGGTAGTAATTGTTGAAAATCTTTAGCCATAAACATATAAACAACTGTTGTTAAGCTTTGATTCTTAGACATATTTTTTTTCTTTGATCCTTGTAAGATGGCACAGATGTCTCGTATGAATCATTGTTCAAACCTCAGTCGTACGGCATTGTAACCGGATGGGGATATAAGCAAGGCACTGAAATAAACGAGGACAGCATGAAGCAAATGCAGTTTCCAATACAGAATTTCACTGAGTGCAGGAACAACAAGAAGCAAGCAACCATTCACTTTGACGAAAGCGTCATGTTCTGTGCAGGAACTAAAGGTATTTTCTTTTTTATTTTGAATTTAAAGTTAGTGGCATTATTTTCCTATGAATCATCAATTGTGTTGGTTTTTTGACGGTCAAGACTGTAAAACCGATATCAATAACATTTAAACATGCACTTGTTTACAGGTATCATCGGCTTCGATTAACCTTGTAATTGTCTGGTTGTTTATTACAAATCTCAAATTTTCTATGTACTAAATATTTAATCTGATAACATATAAATCTGATAAAAGTTTATTAATTTGACAGTTTGGTACCTCGTTACGTGGCACTCGTGTTGTCGTGATCGCTTATTAAGCGGATTTAAAACAAACGGCGTAATTATATCAATATATTTTTATTGTAATTTTAGATGAAACAAAAATAATTGATGCCTGCCATGGTGACAGCGGCGGTCCATTTGTGGTTCAACATCCAGGCAAAGAGAACAAATATATCCAAATAGGTAATCATTGCATGCGCCATGCCGTTATACGACAATCGAATATGGATTGCGTGGAAATATGTTACTTGACTTCTAATAATAACGACAATGTATACTTGTTATCAATAAAACAATTTGCGTTTCTTTCACATTGCCCCCTTTATCTGTACACTTGTAATGTTGCATAATGAGAAAAATCGTCACTACAGCACGGCAACATAAATACGCTGTTTATTATATACAAGACGATTGACATCTGGTAAAAAAAAGTTGTGCATATTCGCACACATTTCTTAACGTGTGTATACTACGAATGCCTCAATATAAATTAATTTCCCTTTTTAGAATTGTCCTTATTTCATGTAATTCTATTTTTCCTAACAGTTACTTGAACATTGACATGTGCATAAATGACGAACATTCGTGATATTGTTCAAGGGTACTTTTTGAGTTATTTCCATGGTTGCAAACATATGGATTGGTGATTCCTTAAGCCTAATGTACAAAGTTTATTGTTTATATTTGTGTACTTCATGAGTTATTACACTTCACTTTTTGCAAACGGACAGGCAAACGAAAGAATTAGCAGATCAAACCATATAGCTAATATTTATACTAATACAAATGATGGTTTCTTACGGATGTTTTTAAAAATAACAATTTTAATTGATGATCTTACCGAAGTAACATAGATCTGCACTTCGACCTCTGTCGACAAAGGTCTTGCATGTTCCTCGAAATGCCCTTAATTGGTTTAATGATGCATTTTGAGTATTCACGTTGTTAATATTTCAATGTTTGATACTGAGCGGAAATGTAAATGGATATTGTTTTAACGTCGTATATCCACTCCTAGGTGTTGTCATAAATTATCGTTCACGTGTTTTCGGAATATAGTAAGTCGGAACAAAGTATAAACATTTCATACTTAAATAGTTAAATATATTGAGTATGCAATCACATGTATCATGTACAGATTTGAGTAAGAAAAATATGACAGTAAAAGAGTGAAAAAATTACATGCAAAAATATGACAGTAAAAGAGTGAAAAAATTACATGCAAATGCTTTGAGAAACAAAGGAAAACATCATATATTATTTAGACCAATTAGTTGTGATCCATGATTTCAAAAGAAAACAATAACATCAAAAAAGCATATTACCTCGGAAATAATCATATCAACGACGTATGTGCTTATACTTGCAGGGATTGTTTCGTTTCAAACACAGAAAGGCTGCAGGACCCACATTCTGGATGGCTACTATACTCGGCTTAACGAAAATCTGCTTAAATGGATCGCATCAAAAATGGAACAAAATGCGAAATAGCCAATAAGAAGTGGCGAAATATTGGTGTTTTATTGGCAAAATACGACGGAGTGATAAGTGTCATGCATTGTATATATTTATAAAAAAGTGAATAATGGGCTATATTTAAATTAAAAAAAAAGACTAACAATAAAAAAGCTAGTCCACAGATTTTGGTAGTTTTTGGTGTTCGTTATTAAGTGCTGTAAAATGTATAAATGATAACATCGGAATTTAAGAAAACTTGTATAAAACAAGTAAATAATTTAAGAAAGAAAAAAAACGACTCAGCCATCCGGTGTGTTTCATGGAATATGCATTCTTAACTGATCTTTAGCAATCCTCGTTTTGTGACAAAACCTAATGAATGAAATAGAAACACTCCAATGCATATATCTGTTTAGCTTGTAACGCTTTTTAAATACATTTTTAATTAGTATTGCTGATAAACAAAATAGTTCCATAATATGCCTTCACGTAATTAGTTTTATTTCACTAACTTATATATAGTGTTTTTGTTGTCTGAGTCTGTGTTCAAAAGTTTGAAAATTTTCATTTTGACAGTCTATAAACAAATCCGATCAACAACCAAATTTAAAAAAAATACAAAGGGCAACCAAAGCTTTACATTGGTAACATTATTTTGGATTCCGGGATTTATAAATTTATTTCACAGTATGATAGTGTAGGAACGTATGGTTTGTCAGGTGTAGTGTGTCATATAGACGGTTTTTTTTTCAACATGTTACTTGCAATGTACATATTTTAAAGTGTATGTATCGAAACGCGCAATCTTATAACCTAACTTGTTGCGCAGATATAAGTAATAATTAAACCCTGTGCAATTAATAAAATACCATAATCAAAAGCAAGAAAACCAGTTATAAGGATCCAAATATATATAGTAAGTAATCAGAACAGGTAACGGACTAAACATCCTTTTATGCAGTGAGGTTAAGTAATGTTATGTTCCAGGCGGTGAATCTTGTACAAAAATTTAATTCTTTATGTAATATGTGTTTGTATTTACTTAATGCATTTGAGTTTAAATCATGAAATTATCAAAACATGTATAGAGTTATTATGTATATGTTTTCATTTCTTCTTCCCTACTATGTGTTAAATTGTGATGGCTGCTATTAAACACAAAGAATAATTTTTGGGTAGATTAAAATGTATGTTTACCACTACTTCTGTAAAATGTTCTTTTGGAAAATCATTGTTTATTAGAATTTGTTAGAATTAAAGCTTTGTTTCATTTTCCAAATAATGTTGTTTATGTATAAAATGTAAACGTGTGTATAAATGCATCATACGAAAACAATATATTATCAGCATAACCAAACGAGTTGTGTTTGTAGTTTTGCTTGATTAAATAATGGTGTTTTTATTAGGGCCAATGTGTAATGGTCAAAGCATATGTCCTTTCGGTGTATATTTCCCGACTTGATCGTCTTGAACATTTGTTTTAAAAGACATTTACAGTATTACGGTTTATTACACAAATTGCAACCTGAAAACCTAGGATCGATCCCGCTCATGTCTTTTGTATCAATATGTGATAATTATATTGGACATAATAACTAAAACATTAGCATTTTTCGGCATATTTATACTCCGTTATATTTTTTTAAAAATACCATTCCATATACGTATCAACCACTAACTCAATTTTTGCGGTTAATTGAACGAATGATAGTTACGCAGCGGTTAATTGAACGAATGATAGTTACGCATAGAGGACAAAAACGGCAATTACGCACATGCTGCCAATCAAAAATAACGTCTCCAATAAGCTCACTTTGGCTGGTTAACAAAAGTCAAGAATAATCTGCACTTAATGCTAGGTGTATTTCTCATAGTTTCCATTTGACTTCGCTATACATTGTCGCATTACGCAGGACATGCTTATCGTATTGGAAGGTTATACGGCTGAGAAAATGTAAAGAATTGCATTATAATATGCACTTCTTAACAAAGCATTTTATTAAGCTACATATTAATTCATAATAATTGTCAATGCAAACTCAGTACTACACATACACGTACATGTAAAGTGTTACGTATAATTTGACAAAGGTGTTGCTATAAACTAATGGCAACATTTACATGCATTCGGTGATCAGGTTCCATAGCTTTAGTCAGTCCCGATCATTATGTATCTTGTTGTATGTACACATTCCTTGTTTCCAAACAAAAAAATGATGTACGTCTCTTATGGAAAGGGAATAAAAACGTGAGTTCCTCATGAACTACGAAGACAATTTTCGTCACGAGAGCGTGAGAGTTATAAATGGATCAATGTAAGACTGTCAATGAGTGGTTAAATTGGTTTGCCTGGTGGATTTTTTAATATATTAACGGGCGTATGGATGAATATACATTTTTAGTTCATATTTCTCAGATGTACTTCTGGGCTTTTATATGAGTAACAGGAATTTTGAAAAAAAAAGATTACATTAATTATTCGTCAATTTTACTTGTGAATTAATAATGGTCGTCCCCTCGCAGTTAATTGGTAGTTCATTGAATCAAAGGCGATTTATTGCATTAATTTAATCAACGGGCATAATTTACCAAAGTATATTTTTCATGCTAAGATTTTACACAGGTATTTGATTTAAATCGCTGCTTTATTTGTGTGTAATAGCGAAAACGCGGAAATGATTACACGTCAAAATAATTATGAATAGTGTTTTTATCTGATCTTAGTTGGCTTGTTTCATTAACTGCACTCAGTGGTTAAACAACGATACTTCACAATCTTTAAATTATCATTCATATACACAACTAAGACACCCAGATACAATGCGTATCAATCGTGAATGTCGTAAATGTTAGCTGGTAATGGTAATGTAAAAAAGACATTTTTTAACTTGAAGAAATATCTTCACAAAACTATGAAAATAATATTTCAATATTTCAGTAATTATTAACTGGGCATCAAACAGTTTCGCATCACACTTAATCAAGTTTGTATCAGTGCTCCCGGAACAGACTTCTCGTTTGGTTGTGCTAATTCAAATAAGAAGAGAGCAATAATAACCAGACGGGTGCCTCTTAACAATCTAACGCCACATGAAAGACTTGAATAATTAACCGCAGAATGGCGTCTTTTGAGTTTTCACATTTGCACTAAAATAAGTAGATAAGTCTCGACCTGCAGTTGTACATGATTATTGTAGTAGAGAACTGAGGTCACTTAACGATATTTGTATAAATATGTGTGAAATATGTATGGTAGCAGCAGAATAAGCAGTCGTAAAAGTAGTAATTACACAAGATGTGTTTGTCAGAAACACAATACCCACTTCTGCGCCGCTTTGAAGCAATATATTTGACTTTTGACCTTGAAGGATGACCTTGGCCTTGACCTTTTACCACTCACAATGTACACTCTATGAGATACACATGCATGCCAAATATCAAACTGCTATCTTCAATATTACAAAAGTTATTACCAATGTTAAAGTTTTCGGACGGACGTACAGACTGACTGACAGACGGACGGACTGACGGACAGTTCAATAACTATATGCAATCCTTCGCGGGCATAAAAATAAAAATAAGAGTTAGTAGTAGTAGAAGTAGTAGTAGTAGTAGTAGTAGTAGTAGTAGTAGTACTAGTAGTAGTAGTAGTAGTAGTAGTAGTAGTAGTAGTAGTAGTAGTAGTAATAGTAGTAGTAGTAGTAGTAGTAGTAGTAGTAGTAGTAGTAGTAGTAGTAGTAGTAGTAGTAGTAGTAGTAGTAGTAGTAGTAGAAGTAGTAGAAGTAGTAGTAATAGTAAAAGTAGTAGTAGTAGTAGTAGTAGTAGTAGTAGTAGTAGTAGTAGTAGAAGTAGTAGTAGTAGTAGTAGTAGTAGTAGTAGTAGTAGTAGCAGCAGCAGCAGCAGCAGCAGCAGCAGCAATAGTAGTAGTAGTAGTAGTAGTAGTAGTAGAGAATCAGCCTAGTCATCTTCTCTCCGTTGAAGAAATTAAATTGAAATCGTGTTTAACAGCCATATTTGTGTACAATAACACGCTAGTGAAATATTGCTAAGAATGAACTGAAAGCATTTTTCATATTCGTTGAAATACTCCATTGGCCCTTGAAACGTCCAATTCAACTTCATCCACTTATATGGTCATTAACCGTTATAAGCAGTTGGTCATTAAACCGGAATTAGCAGTAGGTATTTCGCAAACGTTAAACTCAAACTTAATAGTCTACTAACTGGCGCCTGCAACCATGCACGAGGATGTTATGTCAAGGGCTGCGAGATTCCCAATTATCATAATAAGGACTGTAACCTGAACAGAGAAACACGTGAGAAGTCCGTTTTGCGAACACGTATAAGAACTCGGTAAAATAGGTTGTGACACTTTATTAGGCCCGTATTCTCAAATATAAAATACTATTTGTAATGATACTTTTTTCCAACTTAAAAATATGTTTTGCTTATGGTAGTCAAAACCCACACTATAGTGAACTGCACGCTCGTGCGCTTATACTATACAGCTGAAGAGTAAGGATTTAATCGATACATATACTTGTCTGGATTACTTACTTCACGGGACCGGTTTACATGGGCATAAAGTGTTTCATTTAAGGCCTTAAATTGCTTAATTTAAAGATCGTTACTATAGAGTACACGTTTAGTAATCAAATTTAAGAAAGTAAAGAAGCTATGTTTTCCCATCCGGGAACGACCCAGTCTTCGTTGGAATAAACTGCTATCGCATAAACCACTCAGACATTTGAAATATTACATTACTACTGTATATGCATTTAGCACTATATATTAGTGATCCACGTGTTGTCACAAAAATGCGAGCGAAATAGACAGACGCTTTAACCAAAGGGCCTCTTGAACGAAGTATACTTAATCTATGATTTTCTCTTGTGTTTTCATCATCGCTTTCCCACTAAGTACGTGCTGTTTATACACGATCGGAAGATTGTGCGCAAAAGCCTTTTTTACGACCCTTACTTGTTAGCCTTATGAAATAGCTTTATTCCGAAAAACAAAACACTTGACGATCAGCACCGGATATTCGCAAATTGTCACATGATCTTGACGCTAAAAAGGCCAGACCATCATTTAATTAAGTGAGAAGTATCTTTGTGAAATTGAATTAAATATTACTTTCATTAATTGTAATACATCATTATAGTGTTCGATCACAAAATACCACGAGTATGAACTTTATTCTACTTTCTCCGGTGATTGTAGAGTAAAACGCATATGCATAAACATAAGTGTATAATCTACAAGTTTGAAAGAAAGTTAAATTTAAAACAGGTGGTAAATGATGTTGTGTTCAACTGATTTTCGGTTAAAGTCAATGAAACAAACCGTAAACCATTCATCAAACGAATCCTTTGCAAACGTGAGCCGTGTTTGTGGCGAATAATTTTGAAAGGCCTCATGAAATTCACATTAAACTCATTTAAATATGACTTTAATTGCAAAAAGACTGTACGAATAAAAGCATGTCAATAATGCGTGAAAAGATTAAAATCGCATACTTGTATGCACTGCAAATAATTTATATAGTATTATTTTGCGTGACCTTTAACACTAGGCATGCGCATTGGAAAGGTTCCGGTTGTAGTAAATTTCTGCTATAGTGTTTTTTATAAATACAACACATCGTTGTCGCCTAAGGTTTTTTTCGCAAACGTTCAAAGCTCAGACAAAACAATGAACATTCCCACGAAAAGTTTAAGTCATGCACGAAATCTGTACTTTCATAAGCTGCAGAATTCCCACTTGAATTCCCACCAGTCATCAAAAGGACAAAAAAGAAACACTTAAGAAATCCGTAATGAGAGCAATTATACGAACTTGTAACCACGCTTAAATTGGATTCAACACGTTATGAGGCCCGACTACGTATTTTTGAAACATTCGCCTGACACTCTTTTTTGAATGTTGACAGGATAAAAAATTTGTCCACAAAAACAAATTTATATTTTACCAATCGAAAACCAGAACAAATCTGCATCCTTAGCACTGCAAGTAAATATTAACTGTAACAGAATAAGGATTATTCAATACACGTCTGTGTATATGTTATATATTATAATAATGTGAATTTACATGCACAGTTTATATTAGCATGTCATATAGCATTTTGAATAAAAAAACTTCTAGTTATTTTCAGAAACATAGGATTTCAGTAACTAACAATAATAAGCATTTATTTTAATATCTGTTATATTATATCAGTTTGCGGTCCAGTTATTATAAATTCTATGTAATTCTTGACATACCGAATAATCCTGTAGTTTTAACAAAATAATGTTATTTATTATAACAATGCAATCCAAGTTTAACCTAAATCATTAATTAACTATAAATTACCGCACTTAGTAAAATAATACAACCAACAAATGAATATCCAAAATGTTAATAATTACAAGAACCTTACCTGTAAGCAAGACAGAAAATACGGTTTGCGCGCAGCTTAAATACTGATAATAGGGACTTGGTGGTAATCGATCGTGATAGATCGGTTATCTCCGGAATTTCCGTAAGATAGTTTGCCACAGAATTGCTTACTGGTATTAATCGATTTTTCCTGTTTTGGCAAGTTCCTAGGTATATTTTTTGCTGAATCGGTGACCACTTAACTGGTATTAATAGATTTTTCTAATTCCTAGGTGCTGAAACAGTGACCTGCGATCAGTTTTACGTATTGTTCTTTCACCCTGATTTATATTCTTGGAACTGGGGATATGTGTTTGCTGAACCGAATACTTTTATATTTATTATATATGTTTGTATTTTATTTAGGTATTTAATCTCCACCGAAATATACGTTTTGTTTCGGTTTTGTTAATAAGCATTTACTTACGAAGTATTTTCTTGCTAAAGGTTAAGACAGGTGTTAGAACATGTACTTGTTTCTTTTGTTCTTGGTAGCCACTTGCTATTCTAATATGATGATGGTATATGATAATTATATTCAATATAAAATAAAATGATAATTACATTTTATTTAAAAAATAAAATTAATAATGTAAAATATTAATCAATGAAGTCAGTATTTTGTATTTAAAGGGATTACATATAACAACTGTATATCGAACTTTGATTGCTAAACCTTGTTTTAGATATTCACGACAAAATACTATCGCTTTCGAAAATTGCTTCCAAGAAAAAAACTTACTTACGGATATGTTTTCCTGTTGAGTGTTCGCCGGACCACTTTTCGACTACAGTACGTTGTGTTTACAGCAATTGGACGAGTTTGCACGTGTACGCATAAAAGCGACCATACACTTGAAGCTCTCTTAAAGAGCTTCATCCGCTTCATCCGGAAAAAAACATAACAATTATCCATCGATTACGGTTTGATGAAATGTTCAATGCATACGGCGAATGTTAAGACGAGACCAAATTATATCTTAGTATTTCAGTTTAATTATCAACGTTAAGTTAAATATCGAAAATTATTTAACACATTATACATATTTTAGCCAAAAGGGGTTATTCATGTGTATTACCATATCCATATAACTTGTTCCTTATTTAGGAGAAACTTATATAGGTACATACAAACGTCGTAAATATTTATTTATTTTTTATTGATCCAAAATAACCATTTATATTTAAACTCTAAGTTTAACATACGCTTGATGTTCACAAAGCATAATTGTATTTATCAACCAACCACGTCTTTAGACCGTTTGGACTATTAAACGCCGCGCTCTTTAATTCATAATAAGGACTTATTATCGCATAGTTGGCATAATCCCTATACAAAATTGGGCTAATTATCTCCTAATTAAGACACACAAACGTTCTATGCGTCACTTAAAACAGTATAACGGAATAAAAGCATATAGACAAACTGGTGCATTAAGAGGACGTCAAGTTTTATGGTTTACACTGTTCCTGTTTTGAGTAATACATTTTGTATAATTCGCTACAATTGTATAATAAAAATATATGGTATACGATCCTTACGGTTATTAATACATTAATTTTACTTTTTCTGAATCTGTATCAAATAACAATGGAAAACAGACAAACCAAAATCCAACGTTGCCGACCAAGAAGAAGAATTTGATGTCAGATATAATAGTCAACCACCAAACTTTTTCATTCGTAATCAAAGCGCTGAAGGCACTGAAGTTGTACGCTATTGCATAATTTAAGACGCAACACAATTTTTTAAATTAATCGCAAGTTTGAAATCAACACAAGCCATTCAAATTTATAAAGAGTGTGTCTTAACGAGCGTGTGTACTGTTTATGTCCTCCAGTCTATACTGGGGACATATTGTTTTTGCCCTGTGTGTTTTTTGGTTTGATTGTTGGTTTGTTGGTTTGTTTGCGTCAAACTTTATCATTGACCACATCTTTTGCAATATTGATATTTGGCATGCGTGTGTATCCCATGGAGTTGCGCATTTTGAGTGGTGAAAGGTCAAGGTCATCCTTCAATGTCAATGGTCAAATATATGGGGTTGACATAGTTTTTCACAAACACATCTTGTTATCATCATATTTATTATACAGAAATAACTTAGACAAAATAATAACAACATGGCTCGTTTTTGACGTTCAAAAAGCATAGTAAGTATGATGAAAATGGTAATGAGGACGGAATATAATGACAATTTGCAATCACCATCAGATTAAATGAATATTGTTTGAGTATCGAAAAAAAGAAGATTCTTAATATTCAAAAAAATCAAAGTAATCGGTTTCTGCTCGAAAACATTTTCCTACGTTTGGTGACCTATATACATGACAAAAATATACATCTGTGTTGTGAGAAAAAAACATTTTTATCTAATGTCATCCAGAGCAATCCATTTATATTTTTTTCAACAATATGAATTCTATTTTTAAGGTTATTTGTGTAGTAAAGAGAAATACCTCCACTACATATTCCTAACCTTTTCTGCTTTGATTTTTGTCCAAACAGATGTTCACTTGTGTAGCCATTGATATCTAAATTTAGGCAAGCGTCACTTCGTATCCATGTTTCACATAGGAACACAACATCATACGAGTTTATGTAATTAATGAACTCTTCGTCCCCTAACTTCTGTTTTAGATCATTCACGTTCCATGCAGCGATATTAAGGGACTGCTCTTGACCCTCCTATTGGTTATCCGATCGCAACTGGTTTGCAGCCTTCCAGATCTGGCCATTTATCTGTAGATATTTCCCAACGAACCTCGCGTCT
>NC_068361.1:80138695-80208695 GCF_020536995.1 Dreissena polymorpha | reverse complement strand
AGCAATGAACAAGTGCGTCCATCCGGTGTTATTTGGTAAGTGTTTTGTTTTTCCAATTAAGCTGTTTCGAAAGGCTAAAACAGCATGACTACCATAAGTGCAAATTCCTTGAATTACTGTAAACGGAAAGTAAATCGGTCAAAAAGTGGTTAAGCAGAAAAAAATAGAACACTTTTCATAAAGTGCTCCTTTAAAGAGGATTTTTTTTGTTCAATAGATTGTCATTTATACATTCACTTTTTATATAAATATGTATTTCAAAGTCAGACATGAATAGCCAACCAATATATTTAACTTTCATATTTAAGGCATTGACATTACGAGTATTTCTATTAGACTGAGACAACACATAAACAGCGAGATGAAGACATGTATGATTACACAATATGTATAAGGAGGTATCGAGATGTTTTAACACTAACAATTTAAAGACTATTGCACGTTTTCGAATCAAAATACAATTACTGATTTAATGATTTGTTATCTCAACAAAGACTCTTATGTTTAAGTTTTCAATGTAGATTATTAGTTTATTACAGTCTCATCAGCTGTATACAATCACAACATACAATAAAACATAAGCATAATAATAAAATGCTGCCACTCGGAAGTATCGAGTTATAAGAGACTAGAATATTATATCAACCAAAGAATCATCATACACTTATAGTGAAATGAAAGGGAGCTAACCCCTGAATTCAAATTACAGAAACTGTAACATGAACTACAGAGTTACCTCTCTTCCAAATACCAAATACCATAAAGTTATAGTCTGGAAATCAGTTTAAACAGCTTTGTACAATCTTAGTGTTAATATGAAATATGGCAAAGCCTCAAAGCGAGCTCGACTAATGTATAATAGAAGAAACTAACAAAAAACTTTAATAAAGATAATATTTACATTAAATTATTAAAGGCACTTCCTAGCAGAAGAACGTGGAGTTCCTAGAGACTGGTATAAACAAGAGCACCGCATAACGGGTGCCAACGCTCGGCGGCGGGTGCAGTTTTTGAATAAATGAAAACTTGTCAGAATTTATTTATTTATTATTCTTAAGAGGTCACAGTAACCTTGACCTTTAACCTAGTGACCCAAAAAATGGGTGTGACGTGTAGAACTCATCATGTGCAGCTACATATGAAGTTTCAAAGTTGTAGGTGGAAGCACTTTCATTTTAGTACCGATGTTCAAAAGGTTAACACAATGTTAAGGTTTTAGCACGACGCGGACGGCGGACGACACGATACGACGAGCTGGCTATGACAGTACCTCAGTTTTCTCCGAAAACAGCCGAGCTAAAAATAAGGAAATGAACTTTTCATTATTAAGTTGCTGTAATGCATGAAACAAATTGTGCAGCAAACAAAGACAAAAAAGAAAAAGAACAACCTCGGACTTGGTCGAGTGTGCAGCGGTTTGGGAGACGTTTTTTTACATTTTTATTTAAATTACTAATTTTTTTTGTCCTGTTTGAGTTTTCAGTGGATTGCGTAGAATTGTGATGATTTACGAGACGGTACAATACTTTGAAATGATCATTTTCCAGCAGCAAAGAAATTTCCTTTATTTCATTTGAATTTGTTGGATATGTAACCAATGTGTTTGTTGGCCGTTTTGATTTACGCCCTTTAAATATACCTTGATGTCAAATTTTAGTAAATAAGAGGCTGCCTCAACTTCAGACGCATGTGCCAACCAATTACCATCCAGCATAGCAGTTTTGTATATATCTATTGACATGGCATGGCCATGATACATTTGTGCCTTATTCTGCCAATAGTCCCAAGCATTGACAATTCTTTGGCAGATCAGATTTCGAAACATTTGAGAATTTTCAAAATTTCTTGCCAGTGCATGACTTAGACAGTGAAAGAAACAGTTGCCATCTGGTGGTACATCTTGTACCAAATAGAGAACATTGTTTATTCTCTCAAATTTAGTAAGTGACATTTTCTGTCAAATGAAATGGTGTCTTTTTGTTGACTGTCAAAATATTTTAAAATGTCAACGATCGGATTTGTTTATTGCATGAAACACAGATTGCATCAGGTTAAAAAGACAGTTTAAGCTTCAATTGCAACGCAAAATTGTTGTTATCAAATAATATTGATCTAGTTTCTTTTACCTGTGTCCGCCTAGCGACCGGGAAATCACGGGTTGGATCCCCACTGTGGGAGCGTTCTTTAGATCTTCCCCAAAGACACCAAGTTTATCGGCCCAGAAAACGGACTCGAGAGCGTTTCAAATAAGTAGTAAGTACTTTCTATGCAATCGAGCTTAAATAAATAGGTTTAGACTAAATTAACCTGAAATAATTGAGAACCACACAACAATTTTGGTAGTGACAGACGACAGAATGACGTCACAGCGACAAAATGACGTCACAGCCTGACATACATAGCCTCGATAAACTCCGCCCACCGGTTCATTTGCTTTTTTTCTTAAAATAATAAAATTAATTGGCGCAGTACTATTTATTTTTTATCATTAAATAGAAAAACAACGTGAAATGATGATTTCAAAAACGAAAATAACCTTTTTTGTTAAAAACAAGGGAATTCCAGTGCTAAATTTGGTGATGACGTCATCGAACGGGGAACTGCCGGAATGAGGACAACTGTTTTACACGATGAATGCTGATGCGTTATTCGAAATGAAATCACAATAAATACAAAGAAGAATTTTAGAATATTTAAAAGCTATATATTCGATCATTTGTATCTATTTTATCCTAATGATCAATCAGGAGACGCCGGTTATTTACTTCGAAAATTTCCTGTTCCGGTTTCCGGTTCGGATATTGCGCGCGAAGGTACCAAACTTTTCAAAACAGCAACCTGCACAGTCCAATACTTGTATTACCGTATTGCTAGCTTCTCGAGCACGCCACAGGCGTGCTCTACGAGCTCGCTATAAAACTAATACACATATATCACAGTACAGTTAAAGACTATATTACATAATAAAAGTTTGATTGCCCCAACTGACCTCACCTTAAAATTTGCCATTAGAAATTAAACATAAAATACTGAAAGCGAAAATAAAGCACTACTGCGCGTAGTAAAAAATTACTTACAAAATCATACCTCGCCTATATGATCAGACCATCTACCATCTGGTCAGTGGTGACGCTCAAACACAGGGATAAAACATTAATTATCAAGTTTAAATGGTAATGTTAAGTCATTTATACAATAAAATTCTTAAGTATAAAAAAGTTTTCATTCTATTTCGGAAATGCACACCATTTTATTAATACTATCTGAATGATGGTTAAGTACATAAGTATAATAGATAGTATAACAAACCATTTAAACAGGGAATCGGTGGATACACTACACACTTTAAAGCAATATTTATATTTAAACTTAAATATATTGATTTTTGTCTTTATTAAAGGTTGATAATAAACACTGTTGTTTAACTGATAAATATCTTTGTAGCGACATATGAAGTAGGTGAATAAGTGGTACGTACAGTAACTGTAAACAATTATTGTGTAGACCAATCGGACACAGGAAACATCTCGCCATTACTCATGCGAGGCAACATATTTGTTAATAATATGTATACAGTCTATGTTCGGTGTACTCGTAATAATCACTTCGGATTTTAGCAACACTTTTGAGATCGGATTAATTTCAAACTGATATAAGAGTCAACCTATGAAAACTGACCTATCAGCATTCAAGTTACATTGCCTCAATTCAACATATGCATAGTATATGCCGAAGTATTGCATTTCACACTACGTGTATCTGTGAAAGGCTTAAGATTATGCATGTACTATTCAAGAACGAGCGTTTATCCTTTTACCAGACGAAAATCGATAGAATAACAACGATCGTATAAACTATCGCTATTTTTAGATCAGATTCCAAAAAAAAAGAATATGTTTTTGTCAAGAACGTAAAGATAAAATCGCCAAAAAATGCGATCTTTGATAATTATTAATGGAAAAAGTGAGGAAATAATAGGAAACATATAATATTATGTGAGTTTTCGATAAAGATCAAGTTTATCATGCTCGAACAACGGTAGCGCTCGGCAAGCCTCGAGCTAACCTGGTTCTAAGCCTCGCATGATAAACTTGATCTTTATCCAAAACTCACATAATATTCTCTATGTATATGTTTCAAATAAGAAGGCATATTAACTGCAGTGAACATTAACACGAAGCTGTCATTGAGACAATTAAACTGATTACCGGTAGATATTAGTTGCAATTGTGCAACACCTTTAGCCCCTCCGGGTCGCTGGGAGTTGCACTGTTACTGTAACGGCTTTTTATCCTGTAAACTCACTTTAATCGGTAATATGAGAAGCATAAACTATTTTCTGGCATAAATAAGCAAATAGATCGATTATAAATATATCCTTAATTAGCAAATTAAAACAACTTACGTGATATGGTGTGCTCGCATAATAATGATAGTATTGCAAGTTTCAAACACGTCAACTGTTCATGGAAATGTGTAAGTATTTGCAATGGACAACGCCGAGTATTACGAATTTTAAAATGTGTGGAACTCCGGAACCATCCGCAAGATTGAACGCGAGTCATACATCGACTATCTTCGGATTCTCTATAAGATTAAGTCGTCAATTAAAAAAAAACGCAATTGAATGATGTAATTATAATTAACATATTTAAGTATAAATGAATTAAATCAACGCTGCACCGTTTCTCTTTTACATTCATTGTGTCAACCAACAATATCCAAATTTAAGCGTTTTATTTTTTATTTATGTTGCTTTTGTTGAAAAAAAAGCATACAAACTCTATTTTGCTCTGTTACACAATACTTTGTTGTTAACGCGATGTTGGTGCTAAAAAATTAACGGTTCCATAGGAACGCACTTTGGTGCTATATATTGTTTCGATGTGCGTTGTTAGTGATCATAAAGTATGTGGATTGCAATTGTACATAATCCTTTCCCTCAATATCTTCCGTGTATCTTTATCATACCCCCTCCCCATTATCATGATCATCAACTGCAGAACAGCACTATCATTCTAAATAATAGCAGCAACAACGAAGTCACCACGCATCGTCATCAGTATCATCATAAACATCACCGCTGACAATTCCGTCGTCTTTATCATCAAGAGGTATCGTCATTATCGTCTCTACAGCCATCATATTATTATGGTATCACCATTATCAGCATACAATATATACATCATCATTACGAGAGTCTTGATCACAAGTTTCAAAGCAATAATTCAGTAAGCAGACATGAGCATCCCTAATGTGTTCATATCAGAGCGAACCTCCACGCAGAGCTGTCGTTCCTTGCTCTCAAATACAATCTCTTTGGTTTAAGTATTACATAATGAAAAGAAGTGTAATTTGCTTTTATATTTTGAATATAGTGTGTATCATCACGTGGTTGGTTATGAAAGCAGAGTTCTGATCCAGCTTTGCTGGTTCCAGTCAAATCTCTGTGCCGACTTTGGATTAGAGCGAATGGGAATTGATGGATGATTGCAATGTTGATGATATGGCGATGAGGGAAATGCTGCTGATTATGCCGATGTTTATTATGATAGTTATGATGATGGTGGTGACGATAGGACAATGGCGAATGACGTGATGATCATAATAATGATATAGTGATTTTGATTATGATAATAATGTCGAAATATGCCAACGGCGATAATGATGATGACTAAGAAGATGACAATGATATAAAAACTGGCAAAAGCAGGATTTTCCAAAAACAATCAAAGTGCAATTTGTTTCACATCATGTATCCACTTTTGAAGCCCATAAACCATAAAAAATCAACGAATATTTCGTACAATATTTCGAAAACAAATAAAGTTAACACATAAACAATCAATGTTCCTTATACCAATAGCCAAAATTTCAACGCCAGTTGTGGTCTGGTAACATAGATTTAACAATATACAAATTGCTCTTTTTTGTTTTTTTCGGGCCAATATATTCAACACATGTACATGAACCAAGTCGTGAGTCGTATGAAAAAATATTTTTGCTGGAAATTAAAATGGAAAATATTGTGGCACACAAAAATAAAAACTAGCATTTAGTTAAGTATATCGTTAAATATATATTACCTTAGCACATCAAGCGTTAAAATGTTGGCTATTGCTATAAGGAACACGGATGTTTTTAAGGGTTAACTTTATTTTACGAAATATTTTGCGAACATTCGTTGATTTTTGAGTTTTTATATTACTTCAACGCGCTGTGGTGTTGATAAAAATGTTGGTTTTGAAAACTGAAGGCTGGTTTACACCTAAGTGTGGTACAACCGTGCCCTCTGTTTACTCAATAGCGAACAACTGCAGTACCTTCAGCGCTTTGATCATTTATATTTGTTCACGATCATTTCCATTCATATCGTCTGAAAAATGTTTTATTGTAAATCAACGCAATTTTCCAAAGTAGTTATTATTCAAATTGTTAAACGCACCCGTTCTAAATATTGAAATCCTTTTGTTACTGCAGTGTTTTGCCGTACACAGCGGTATGACTCGATTTATCGTGAATCATTGCGTTCACCCAAAATACAGAACAGAACAGAAAGTTTATTCAAATAACTTGAGCAGTTCCAGTTCATCATTATATATATACAAACCTGACAATATATAAGCAATAAGCACATGAATAGTAATGCGAAAGTGACCAAAATAGTATACAATAAGGTGTTAAAAATGCACTTACGCCATTATAGTACACGTTTGCATTCAATGCATTAGTTCTCATTTTAAAACCATGTTTAAAATATATCGCGAGCTTATTTAGGACTTTGGTTTAAGTATTTGTTAACAAAAGAATAAATGTATGCATACTAGGTCGGTTATAATAGAATTTGTCAATATATATTTTTCTAATATCGGAATAAAAAGGACATACAATCACAAAATGATACTCGTTTTCGACATCATTTGAGTAACATATATATTACATTTGCGTTCGTTTTGGGGAATATTTATATGTCTTCCAGATTCCTTTTTTCACATGTTGGTCGAAAGTCTTAATTTTGAAAAGTTTTTTCTTAAATTAAAGTTTTTGATTATGTTAAGGTAATAAGATAATTCAAATCGATTTTTCAATTATTCGTATTAAGTTAATAAACTTTTTACAATTAAATCATTTAGCCACAAACCTATTTACATATCAATAAGTCAAGTTTTAAATATAGGAATAAGTACATTTGAATTTACTGATTCTGGATACATCCAAATATTTAAAAGGCCAGTATTTTGAAGCAAGTCCCGTACTTTGGTTATCCAATTGTTACATCGTATTATATTTTCAGCACCGTTTCTCATATAAGATAGTGTAATTTATAATAGGCAATAAGATTGTTTAACAGTATAAAATTGTATAAAATATTTTATCATTCGTACATAGCGATTTATATATAATACAAAAGTGACATATGTTTTTGTATTATTCTGATTAGATTATTTAATTAATACTGGATGGTGAATAACATTTATATCTTTAAAACACATATATTGTGTAACATATATTACATAACATTGTAGCGTGATATAATGATATCTTAGACGCGTTTGAGAAATTTGTAAACAAATCTATAAGTTATACTTACCGGACAACTCGTGACAATACCACGCGTGTTACCGCTAAACAAAATTACATGGGGAGTCACTGCAATTTAGTTTGGTGCAGGACACAGACGCAGTTAATTCCCTTGTTCGATTAGCCCCTATGTTCGCCACGATTCTTTGCCATAGTTGAGTGTGTACCTCGCCTCCCTTCTGGCATGTTTACGGCCGTACGCAAACATTCGGTTGCTCAAACTATCCATTATTTCGGCGTGAAGATAAGCTTTAAATTATCTTTAAAGGCGCTGTCAACCAGATTGACGAAAAAGGAAAAGTTCCAAAATACCGTAATTAAATGCTTTATAGTTATACATTTAAACATTGGATCTAAAAATCGCCACAAAAAAATCAAGAATAAAATAATTCAAAACAAGATGTGTTTGTGAAACACAATGTCCCCCTATATTACGTTTGACCTTGAATGATGACCTTGACCCTTCACCACTCAAAATGTGCAGCTCCTTGAGGTACACACGCATTTCAAATATAAAATTGCTAGCTTCAATATTGCAGAAGTGACATTACATGAGCAATTTTGACCAATATATTTGACCTTGAAGGATGACCTTGACTTTGACCTTTCACCACTCAAAATGTGCAGCTCCATGAGATACACATGTATGCCAAATATCAAGTTGCTATCTTCAATATTGTAAAAGTATTCATGAAATAAGCGGTTTGGGCAACATATATTTGACCTCTGACCTTGAAGGATGACCTTGACCTTGACTTTTAACCACTCAAAATGTGCAACTCCATGATAATACACATGCATGCCAAATATCAAGTTGCTATCTTCAATATTGCAAAAGTATTCATAAAATAAGCGATTTGGGCCACATATATTTGACCTCTGACCTTGAAGGATGACCTTGACCTTGACCTTTCACCACTCAAAATGTGCAGCTCCATGAGATACACATGCATGCAAAATATCAAGTTGCTATCTTCAATGTTGCAAAAGTATTCATAAAATGAGCGATTTTGGCCACATATATTTGACCTCTGACCTTGAAGGATGACCTTGACCTTTCACCACTCAAAAAGTGCAGCTCCATGAGATAAACATACATGCCAAATATGAAGTTGCTATCTTCAATATAGCAAACGTTATTGCAAAATGTTAAAGTTGGCGCAAACCAACCAACAGACCAACCAACCAACCAACAGACCAACCAACAGACAGGGCAAAAACAATATGTCCCCCACTACTATAGTGGGAGGACATAAAAAGTAACCATGAACTGGTCTCGAACCACTGACCCCTGGAGTCCTGGAGTAAAAAGAGTAAAAATTGGTTTCCAATTTAGACCACTTGGCCATCCTTCCACCTACAAAGTCATTTTTCAAATAATGTTATATACCAGTCGTGATATTTTAATCAATATAAACTAATAATTGTAAAAATTGGTATTATAGAACTTATCTTTGTTTCTTGATATAAAGCATTCTGCTTGACGGCCCCTTTAACATTATCAACTTTATATAAATCAGACAGAAACAAACACCTAAAATCGACAATTATTGAAAGGTACGCAGTACGCGGGGCTAAATAAAGCAGTTTGCAAGAGTAAGCTGTGTCACCTTCATAGTTTAGTTGCAGTTTAACTATCAGACTGTACAAAATATATGAAAACAATGTGCATACATTTTAAACAAAAAGTAAACATATCGCTGGAATCCGTATGCAGTGTATGTTTTAAATGGTATACGTGGAGCTAAAACATCCAAAATGATATCAAATTATTTTGCTATATAAATGTGCTTACAAACGTGAAACACTCACATGATAATATGTTTGCTGGTTAGCTGGTTTACCCGTACTATAAGGCATATCCTTAAGCCTGTAACTGACAACTGTTCTACCAATACCACCGATCAGTGAAAAAACAACATATATTACCCATGATAAGCAAGTTTGAGGAACAATAGCTAAACAATATTGTCCAGTTGTGTGCGTTTTTAACATTATGTACAGATTACATGAGTACAGGAAAACTAATTTGATAAGCATATTGACGGTATTTTCCAATAAAGATAGACATGTTTAGAAACCATGAATATTGCCAACTTTTAGACACACGTGTGTCAAGTAAAAATGATATTTCAAGGACGATATCGATATTTCGGAATGTTCAATATATACTGCCTAAAACAATTCTTTAAACAACAACTAAAATAGTATCTTATGGCTTTAAATTCTTATATTCTACTTTTTAAAGTTCGGTCAATGACCTTTAAACGGATTGTTAACCCATTTATGCCTAGCGTGACGTAGCGTCTAGAAAAAAGGTCTTGGCAAACAGCGTAGACCCAGATGAGACGCCGCATGATGCGGTGTCTCATCAGGGTCTGCGCTGTTTGCTTAAAGGAATTTCTGAAAGAAATATTCTAAATATAGAAATAAGTATACTAGACATCCCTTATTTTGGAAATAAATTGATCCAATTTAGAAGGATGGGAGAGTCCACTAGGCTTAAATGGGTTAAGTTATCAAATTATTTCCGAAATTCGAGGATCATCTGCCAATCCATTTATTAATTTGAGTTCCCAAGAAACAAACAGGTGCCACGGTAATAATCCACATCAGTCCAATTAAATCATTCTTTAAACCACTCATACTCAAGACGATTAAGAGTGTGTGAATAAACAGGTACCCCCTGTACTAGAATTAAAGGGCGTAAAGATAAAAATGCTTGTTTCGGGATACACGAAAAACATGGTGGTAGCAGTAAAATTCTAAAACTGAATGAACACCCAAAATTTATTGGATAAATACCTAAACATACAACGTGGATTTCAAAACAAAAGGATGAATACAGTTTACTAAAATATATAGACGAATACCGTAGCATAAAAGATGAATACACAAAACATCTACCTAAGGGACAAATACCTCAACATAAAAGGTGAATAATCACAACATGTCTACGAATATACATAAAAAGATGAATGCACAAAACATGTGGTTGATTACCACAACATAACAGATGAATACTCAAAACAAATGATTGAATACAATACCACAACACTAAAGATGAAAACTCATAACAAATAGAAGGATATCTCAACATATACGACGAATATAAAAAAACGTTTTGGAAGAGTACATAAAACATACAGGTTGAGTTTCCAAAACATACATGATGTTTACCCAAAATGTGTTGGAGGATTACAAAAACAAACAGGATGAATATCCAAAACACATCAAATTAACACTCAAACATTTAAGAGACTTACCAAAAAGTTACATATAGGATGAAAACATTAAAATTTGTATAGACTGAATCCCAAGACATGTATGATGAATACAAAAACTATGGGATGGAAATCCAGTACGTATCGGTAACATTCAAACATTGTTTTTTGAAGTTTAACAAACCATTTATATAAAAACAATTACAACAACAATAATTTTTGTATAGACTTCCAGACAAACGCAATAAAGTGTGCAATGGTCGGGGCATTGTTCGTATAGGTCGGGCAACCGAAAACAAACTTTAATTTTAAGCCTCAGCAGGTTCTTTAACTATTATAAGTTCTATGTTGTTCGGTACACTTCATGAATCTATGAATGAAATTCTCACAAACCAAGAATTTTAATATTTGTCAATTACCGGAAACTCTTTAAAGCTTTCCTCTCAATGATTCCCACGCTTGTGCAGTGAAATAACAGCGTCTCTTTAACCCAGAGGTGAGCTGTTCACACGTTGCTTATCGACCTGGTGATAAAATGTCCGGATGTAGGGTTTCGATTCGACCTGAGTTTCTAATAATTTTCTGATAATTGAAACAAAGGTCAATTTGAAATTAATTAATGAGTATATAAAAAATGTGGCGTAGACAAAACAAACGGATGCATTATAACAAAATCACTTCAAAGACAAAAAGATACAATTGTAAACTCAAAATGTTAATGAAACTCATCTCAAATGCAAATGTTACATGTTCAATCACTGAACGTAAATGGACTCGTTATGGTTATTTTATGAAGAATGTGTGCGCGTGTTGTTTTTGGTTATTTATTTATTTTTTAATCGTTGCTTTAATTGTTATGTTGTTGTCTTTTTCCGGGGATGAGGCGAGGTTAAGAGTCATAAGTAGTTATGAAAAGTTAAAATAATAATAAAACAACGCTAGTCGTTAGTTAAGAATCACCCTTTAAACACTTTAACTCAAAACAGATCCGCATAAAAAGCATGGGTTACGTTTGTGTTTTCTTTACGAATTGTGTGAAACACTCGACGTATTAACGCACTGTGAAATGCGAAGAGGTTCATTCCGAGACCATAATTGAAACATTTAAAAATAAAAGGGTTTTCTCTAAGGGGTGTTATTTATGTGATTGTTTAACGTATCAAGTGGTCTAGTCTATATTTCCTTATTCGTCGTATCTGTTTCATTTTGTTAACAATTATGATACATACTGTCAAAAGAAAAACACTCAAAGTAGTGTAACTCACACACCGGGAAATCAAGCTTAATTCTCACATGGCAAAACTGACCAGCTGACCCTTACATAATTGCGGATTTCATGAGCCATTTATTTTACGGCTACACCGCATATTTCACACCAGTGGCATGCACAAAACGTGAAAAATCGTTAACATTTGACACATAAAATGGCTGCAATAAAATAATTCCCATGGCGGCGTCAGCGTCTGAACGATGAATTACCGGCGTAGTCGTGTGAAACTGTAAATTTCCAACGCAGCAAACGATAACTTCTCGAGGAAAATGAAAATAACCGGATTGTCCGACACTCGAAAGTTCAACTGCTAAGTGTCAAATTTAGGTAAACACTTTGAGTATTAAAGTTTAATTAATTAGTTTAAGATTAAACGATAGCAATCGGATTGCGGTTTGGTCACAGAATGAAAAACATCTTCGTGAGAAATTGGAGAACGAAAGAAACACGCATTGTAGGGCGGAGAGAGATTTATAGTTTATATGGAAGTAAAAACCCTTGGAAGACAGTTTCTTGTCGTATTTCGCTATAAATGAACGATGACTAACATCACCAGCAACAGTAGCTGCAGAAGCGTATTGATAACTATCAGTAACCGTGATCAATATAAAAGTAGCGACATCATAACTAATATACCATATTTACCAGGCCGCATCAATTTCATTACAGAAATAGGCCTTAAATTAAAAAGTCTGCTAGACAAAAATTGTTCAAAATATTTCAGTTTTACTAATTATTTTGTGTAAAACTCATACGCTTTTTATGAATTGTATCAGTGTTTATTATTTGAAGTACTGGTATATAATACATTTGTATATAAAGAAAGCGGCATAACAGTCAATTCCACTCGGCATTATAATGTGCATTGCATGTCTGGCTAAAGGAGAGGTCTCTATTAATCAATAAAAACACTGCAGTCTTTTCTGTCTATTTGAGTTTGTCGTAATACAACCAATATTAAATGTCAACATACTCGTTAGTCTCAACATTCGAAAATAAAACAGGCACAATACATGTATTATGAATATTGTAGAACACATAAAAACAGTATGACATTGTTGAATAAAGTATATCTGTAAAGCAAAATATTAAGAAAAGTATATGTGCACTTATGTAAATATAATTATATATATGAGCCGTGCTCTGTAAAAAGGGGGTTTAATGCATATGCGTAAATTGTCGTCCCAGACTAGCCTGTGCAGTCCATACAGGCAAATTAGGGACGACACTTTCCGCTTGTATGATATAATTTGCTTAAAGAACGTCTTTTCTTAGCTTTAATCCACTGTAGGCGGAAAGTGTCGTCGCTGATTAGCCTGTACGGACTGCACAGGGTAATCTGGGACGACACTTTACGAACATACATTAAACCCCCTTTTCACAGAGTACGGCTCATAATTATGTATTCTGCTGTATACCTTTCATTTTTTCACGACAATGGTGCCTCTGTACTTTATATTTCTAGATGATTTGTAAAATTGGCAAGATGTCACTTTTGAAGAGACTCCCTAAAGACGAAAAATATCAAACAAGCGGGAAATGTCCTTTATTGGCCACCACAGAGTGCATTAACCCCAGTTTTCCCAGAGCGCGGCAGACCTTCTTGTTTAAGCATATCTAGCACATTGTTAAGACTTTGTTAATCTTAAATATATCAGGTTACGTTTGATACGACTCTTGTTCGTGTTCATAGCAATCAGTAAAGTACGGTGAGAAAACAATGTCAGTGATTTTACTGGCGATTACACTGTTGTCTACAAACAGCCGTTATCTGTACCGAAATATTTGAAATATCTGACGTTCGTTTTATCCCACACACCGATGGCGAATTGTTCTGTCTGTAACAATTACGTGTATGTTAAACTCGATATTTACGAGCGAGACAATAAACTGGCATGTCTACTACCGGTAGTTTCGAAAACTTCTAATTTCGCTCTTTGCGTCGCAGTCCCTGGTCCGATTTCCTTCCTCGTTTTATATAAGGCGAGCTCTGGGAAAACTGGGTTTAATGCATGTGCGTAATGTGTCGTCCCGTATCAGCCTGTGCATTCCGTGCAGGCTTATCGGGAACGATACTGTCCACGTTCATGGTATTTTCCGTTTTAAGAACGTCTATTCTAAACGAAAATCCAGTCTTGGCAGAAAGTATCTAGCCTGCTAAAGTGCGTAACACTTTACGCACGTGCATTAAGTCCCGTTTTGTGAGACCGAGGCTAAAATAGAAACTGAATGTCTCATGACCCATTTCTATGTCCATAATTCTTTTAACATGAATAGTCGTGTGGTCATAATATATATATCGTAACTCCGTCTAAAAAAAGACATAAGGGGTGAACTTATTCCATTAAATTTCACCGATCATACCCAATGACACCATTTCGTTTCACAGTGATTTCTAGTGATCTTATTATATTGCCCAGTCATGTCATGTTATCTTCATCTTTTTCGTGTATCCAGTCGTATTTAAAGATCCAGCTTATTTTACGTTCATATCGCGCGACCTATTTCCAATTTGCTAGTCCATTCGTGTTACCAATGCAATATTTCAGTCACACATAGAGACCCAATTCAGTTTTACAGTATTATCTAGGTACCCAATAGCATTCTATTTCGCTGACATGTCAACAGTTTGTCTCAAACTAGATTAATTTCCGTGCCTTAATTACCAGACCCTGTATAGTCTTTTACATATAATGTCGATTTATGTTTGTAATTAGTTGTAAATGGCCCCATCCCGTTCGAAATTTAAGTACCTAAATTGTCAATCTTCTGGTCTATTGTTATGTGTGCGCTAACATTAACATAACATTGTATTATTCAAATGTATGTGGCCCTTTAACTTCACATCGAAATAAATAAAAACCCTCAAAAGTACAAAAGTAACACAACCACCACAAAACACCTCCCCCAACCCTACCAAAAAAAAAGAAAACGCGCAACAAAATCCAAAACAAAATATATTGATCCATTAAAATAAACTTTCCAATCGCCCTAAGTATACCAAATCCCGACATTGACGAATCAAACAGTTGCGTTAAAACAAAACAACGTCATCGAATTTGAACGACAGCGTGTGAACTTAGAGTACTTGGTCTGTTTTATTCGGTCCGCTTGGCTTTCCCAGGCCGTTGTGCACAGCTTTCTGTTATCTTACACTGGACCTAAACTTCCCAGGCCCCTACGTGCTATTCTCACATGCTGGCAAATTTACAGTCTGGTCAGGCGTCTTGTCTTCTTGTTAGTTCACGAGAGCCTGCGTGACTTTAAAGCGAACAGGGTAGCTCCAAGCTGGACTGTGCGAAAGCGCAGGCTGATATGACGCTTCGATATCCGCATATGGCATTTAAACCCATTTTCGCATGACGGGGCTCGTACATGAATTAATGAGTTGACAAGGAAAACGACCGCATTAGTCAAAAGTTGACTTCTATCCATACTTATACTGCTGGTTTTGCTGTTATTTCTATTACTACTCGATTCGTGTATGAACCGTTTAAAATGTAACCCAATTAATTTCCAAAATTAGGGATGTCTAGTATAATTATTTCTATATTTAGAATATTTCTTACAGAAATTTCTTTGAGCAAACAGCGCAGACCCTGATGAGACGCCGCATCATGCGGCGTTTCATCTGGTCTACGCTGATTGCCTAGGCCTTTTTGTAGACGTTAGGCATACATGGGTTAAATTGATTCTCTTTTAAACGTTTGCAGAAAATACTTTCAAATAATAACAGTCGTGTTTAAGCTTACACATACTTGAAAAAATAATTGTTCTTAACAATTTATAATCAGAAAAATAATCAATCAAGCCATTCGTATTCAATATTTATGTCACCATGTACTGGAGAAAGTATGCAAAATATTTGCATCAATACCCTTGTTTTGACGCCTATATTAAATGCAACTAGCGCGTCTGCGGCTCTCAGCTAATTCCCACGCCCGACACTAAATAAATTCTGAAGTTATATCATTCAGTACATAGACAGCCAATCAGAAGCGGCGTAACATTGCAGCGAATTTTCCCATCAAATGAAAACGCCGGTTGCAAAGCGTGACCTTTGAGGTCGATTATTTGTGAAGTGTACACAAAACGAACAGCTTTTCAACAGTGATAAAATGATCCCAGTTCGTCGACCCGGTTGAGCGAATCTGCGTGTATGACATTTAAATAAAGCTGAATAGGTGGTATAAAGTGGTTAAACCGTGTGAACATCTCTCTAAACTGTGTTAAAATGTACTCGAATGAACGCTTGTGCTATGTGAGTTAAATATATGTAGCTTCAGTTTATAGCAGGTTTAAACGTGGATAAAGTAGGCTAGAGATTGATACCTGCAAAATCCTGATTAGTTCTTAAGCACTATTACAGAGCAAATACGTTTAACATCGATTCAGCAACTAGTTCACATGACGTTATTTTGGATTAATACTGGAACGTGAGAACAAATCGACTGTAGCCAAGTTAGTTCAATAAACACCGTGAGAATATAAATTTGGCAGGCATTCCGGATTTGATTCGGGAAACTTGATCAGAGAAAAGGTCATTTAAAACAAATTGTCTTAAACCTTTCAAACTCAGGGTGTATAAATCGAATTCTTACTTGAAAGGATTTAAGATAAATGTGAAATGTGATATTGCCTTTGTACGAATATAGATATGGATTAAAATCAACGTTTTCGTAATAAGCCACCGAGAAAATTTATCTTAAAATCCACTGGCGGTCGAGTTGGCTTTTCAATCATGACCCAAATGATGACGACGCCGACGAATCCCGCCGGAAACGCTTACCAGAAGGATTTCCTGGTCGCTGTGAGGGACGGAAATAAGGACGAGCTGGAGCGGATACTCGAGACAAAGGACGGCAAAATCAACGTTAATCTGTATGACACGGAGGGACAGACGGCACTTCACCTGAGCTGCCTCGACGGGAACTTTGAACTTGTCAAACTTCTCGTGAAGTTCGGGGCCGACGTCAAACTGGCAAACCGTGACGGATGGAACGCGTTGCACATCGCCGCCTACAGCGGTCACCAGGACATCGCGCTCTACTTGATATCCGCCAACCGAAACTCCAAGCGATAGCGGCGTTGCGCACCGGAAGCGACTGGCACGAAAGCACAGAGCCCCCGCTTGAGATCTTCACGACCATTTTGGTACGGAGGTCGTGTTCAACGATTGATATAGCGGTTCGCCAGTGTGGAATTGTGATTGTTAAAGGTTCTTTTAGTCTTTCCATATTTTGTTTTTTTTCATTATGCGGTTTGAGGTATCGTGTACTGTTGACACTTCAAGTCTTTCATTTTTAGTGACAATATATTTAAATATAGGGCGATTACTTGAAAGCTTGTATTTTTTGTTTTGATATTTGTATATAAAGATAGAGACGGTCGACGTATATGTGCGCAGTGAAGCACTGACAGGATATTTAGAATGAATGCTCAGTGTGATTATCTAACTTACATTATTTCCGAAAATCCGCATTGGAATCGTATTGGATTCCTTCACTGTGTTAAAAATGTTCTTTTGTTTACGCATATAAGTTGTGACTATGAGATCTTCACCGCACGCCATTCCGATAATTCTGAACAACATTGCAAAAGTCGCAAACAAGAGACGCTTCTGTCGGCCCCTAAACCCAGCTGGAGCCCTAGTGATTGTGACCCGGGTTTCACAGAGATTTTGTCGTTTCCCCTGCAACATCAATGAAAAACGTTTGCACCGGGGTAACTTTCTTTGTTCGTCGTGCCTGGCGTTGGCACAAAAACCAGAGAAAATCGCAATGCTGCAGACGACATATTTTCTGACGTCCTTGACACAGAATTACCAACAGTTTCATTTCTCCCGCAGCCGCCATCTCTGACAGATGTGATGATACAGTATCAACTGCTGAACGTAGACGTCGTCAGCCAAGCTCCACTGTCATAGGTTGTTTCGCCCCCTTATGCTTGGTACAACCTCGAGGTGGCGGGGCAGGTAGTGATGGCCAATCACTACCTCGTCTAGTAATAGCTTCTGCATCTGCTTTCGTCATTTTATTTCTTTTATTTGATTTCGCGTGAATTGTTGTAACGCGTTTTCCTTTCCATCACTCGCGGCCCATCGCTTTTCTGGCTACAGACGACAACGCTTGATGCAGACGAGATAGCAACATGATTTGGCAGAAGACAAAGAAACTTGTTTATACATCTGTCTGGAGTACACGCTTATTCTGTATTTTGGCAGTAAAAATGAAACCAGTCTCCAAATTGAGCGGCCGCTTTTTGTGTACATCTTTCCATAGTTTACAGAAATCGTTCTTCTATTTTAAATACGGTGGCGATCGTTGTAACATTCAAAAACTACGCGTTCACGACCAATCTACATGATCTTACAGATCGTTGCAGTGATTGTGACTTCCATGTAACAACAGACTACGGCGTCAACAGCATGTATTTTCGAATGTTCGGACATCAACCGTCTGGGGACCGGCGACAAGTAATTATGATGAAGTTACCATCCAGATGCTACCACTGGCCAGGGGACGTAAGCGTCAGAGATCATTAGTTTGTTATCCAAAATGTTTATATCCCAAACTGTTAGCACGTGTTACATACTTAGTACATAGCAATTGAAATCAACGCGTTAACGAAACGAAGGCCATTTTTTATTTTTTTCCTAAGCATTCCTTATTTCCTGTTGTTTATTTTCATTTAATGACTTGATTATAAGCTTTAAAGGGGCCTTTTCACAGATTTTGGCATGTTTTAAAGTTTGTCATTAAATGCTTTATATTGATACATGTAAAACATTTGATCTAAAAAGCTCCAGTAAAAAAATAAGAATAAAATTTAAAAAGAAAAAAGGAAGTCCTCCGCAGGGCTCGAACCACTGACCCCTGGGGTCCTGGAGTAAAAAGTCAGCGACTTAGACCACTCAGCCACCCTTCTTGATACAATTACATTTGTATTTTATACTTTATGTATGCAATTCTCGTAGTTTCACAAAATATAACGACAACAACAGAACTCTCCAATTTATTAATTCGTTTCGCTTTGCAACGCTTTATAATTTTCAGGTTTTTAAATCGTCAAAAGATGCATATAATGGCTATTTTAGAGCATGGCAAATGTTCAATAATACCGTTTCCTCACAAATATTATAAATAACACGAAAATTTGCGAATCTGAAACAACTTTTTTCAATTTTGTCAATTCACCCAAACGTGAAAATGGCCCTTTTAATAATGTTTTAAATGGACTTCATTAGAGATCGATACAATATTTTGAGTCAGGTACTGTTACTTTGTTGCATCGGACAATACGATTATACTGGCTTGTTTCCAGAGGTCATTGTAAAGTAAAACGGGGCTGAGGGTTGTGGTGTTAACAATGTTCCTACGATAATATGGATTTATTCGGGGGGGGGGGGGGTCTCGCTTAGTATGCTGCTGACTTAATATTAAGTTGTATTCCTAATATCGTTATTTTATTTCACATGTGTGTACTGCATGTCGAGGCATCACATTAACAGCGTAAACAAATATGAAACTATGTAATACGACGTTTTGACATGTTGAAACGCGTTCAACGTAGATAGCTAATTATTTTTTATATTATAAATCGTCATGATTAATCTGAACGTAGGTACACTTGTCAATAATTATATAAGTACGTTCCAATAGATGAACATACAGTATACTTAATATCCAACCTTATCACATGACAATAGTGTATATTGTAATATTGTTTTCACTTCTCGCACTATGCACGTTTTGTCAAATACATCTGCATGCGTTATATATTTTATATAAGAACACCATTCAAATCAAGAAACATCAAAACCTCGTCTGCGTTTCAAATTCCTAAACCCAAGTTTTTCATATCATCGAAATTCACTCTAAAAAAAAGCCGACGTTCAGTTGACATTTTGACCCACAATGCAATGCGGTGGCCTTTTTTGTACAAAAAAAAACGCACCGACAAACATGACGGTGGCGTATTTCAAAAGGATTCAAATTGCTCGGGTCGCTTTTTGCGCCGTCGACATTAAAACCCAAGCCCCAGCCAAGTTAAGTACAGAGGTACAAATGCTAATATATGGAAATATGTATTATTTTCAAGTGTTCGCGTATCGAGCGACCTCACTCTTCGGCGGGCCAGCTTTTGATGTAGAGTTTTTCGTTTTCGCTTGCATAGCTGTTTAAAGGATTTATTGGCCTTCACGAATCTAATGCTTCACACACGAGAATCGAATTGAATGCATGTTTCTTGGCTGGTGCCATTCAAAGCATTGACGGTAATCCGCCGTTTCTGGACCTCGCGTTAAGCCGTTTGACACCAAGACGTGTTTATTAAATATTTGCATTAACGGCTTTGATCAGGAATCACCTCGCCCTACATGCGCCTCTCAATTCGCTATAATTACGGGATTTAGTGCATCCATTAAGTGTTTTTACTGTCGCAAGTGATGAGGTTTAATGTTCGACCCACATCCGCGTGTCGCCAAATTGTGCCCAATCAAGGACGCAGTTACGCGCCTTTAATCATTCAACGATCTTTATACTATACTTTTATCCAAATTCGTAGATTACATGCTTATCATTGGACAGGGATTTTTGAAAGTTACGTTTTAATGAAAAATTATCTCATAGGCTAGACGTACACCGATCATAGCTACCGGACGATACGTGCGCGGTGTAGTGGTATTTTTCAAGATTTAAGATGTACTATTTTAGAAAAACAACACTTAACGTTTAAATTGTGAATTATTTTATCCGAATCAGAGTTTAATTTAAACATTGGTACATTTAGGTACATGCCTCTATGTTACATAACAAATATACTTATATTGGATACATGAATTAGCTATACATGCTTAAGAAGGCTGTGTTCCAACCCTCGCTATCTTCTGTTTGTACAGGGTCCCTTATTTCTGTTCCAATGTAAGACATTTCTCTGCTAAACTAATTGAGGCAGTGGTTTAATTGTTTGTCCGATACACATGCACAATTATATCATTTTCCCAGCTTCATTGATCGTGCAGTGATTTCAGCATTCTACCCCGAAGCATAAGTAACGTTTCGTTTGATTTTTAACCCATTTATGCCTAGCGTCCTGAAAAAAGGACATTGCAAACAGCGCAGACCCAGATGAGACGCCGCATAATGCTATGCGGCGTCTCATCTGGGTCTGCGCTGTTTGCTTAAATGAATTTCTTTATGAAATATTCTAAATATAGACATAAATATACTTGACACCCCTAATTTTGGAAATAAATTGATCCAATTAAGAAGGATAGGAGAGTCCACTGGGCATAAATGGGTTAAACAATCAATTGCCTGCGTTAAAACGTGTTAATTGATTGAGTCAGAATCCCAATTAAAAAAAAATGAAATTGTAATGCTTGTATCCCGTAAGACATTTTTCACAAAGTTCGAATTAATTAATGTCTAGTCAACGTTTATATAGTCACATATCTTTGATACGTCAAATAGATAATTATATAGGCACACAATACACCGTGCGAATATAAATCGGGTCATTTTAGGATTTAATTGGCAATTTCACCTTTTAAAGTCGGTGTAAATACATATTATTCACCGGGTGGAATATTTATGTGCTCTTTCACAGTCGGTAAAGTTGTCAGTGATTTATTCCCAGCCGACAAGGCGATGTGTGGGATTTTCTTTACCTGTATTTAGGCCAGACGTTGTTAAGCTTTGTTTCTCGGTTATTTTAAGAAACTATGGAACAAGTGATTTTTTGGCTAAGACTTGTATGTTTTACAAGATGTATATATCTATTTATGGATATCATTATTGTAAAATATTACCTTATTGGAAGTAATTTGAAATTCAAATATCACATTTGCAACGACTGTTTACATTCAGCATGTCCAACGAAATCGTTTAAGTATATCAAATAATTTTTAATGGATAAAGAAAAAACAAAATGTGTAGCTGAGTTTTTTTGTTTTTTAATTATTATTATTATTTATATGTATGTATGTATGTATGTATGCATGAACGTTGCTCATAATACGTGACGATTTAATATTTCCTTTTATCTGTGTAAAAACTCACTCGATTTTAATGAATGCAACATTATTTTTGCATCTTCTTCTTGCTCAAATGTTGATGGTTTATTTCCAAAAGATTTGCATTTTGTTTGCTTTGCGTACAATGAAGTTGTTGGAGAAACAAATATAGCATGCATTGGCCTAAATGAATTAGCAGTCATTTTAAAGCGAGGTATTAACGATCTTGTTGAAAACCGTACCCCGTAGTATCAACACACCTCCGGCGTTCAGAGGGGAGGGGGTGAAGTTTGGTAAAATTAAAGCTTTGGTGTGTTAAAAACTAGAAAAAGGGAGAAAAACTGAAGGCAAAATTGTGACGACTGTAAATTGGGCATTTGTCTTCGAGCGAAATCGATTTTAAAATACACGGCTAATCAGAAACTAATAGGGCATATTTGAGTGACATCAATTTCATCTGCATCATTTGACTAACAACAATCTAGCTACATTTTGTTACAGAAGTGGAATTTATTTGTAAAAACAAACTCCACCGTGTCATCTTAAAACACAAGACAACTGTTCCCATGTCACATACTGTAAGATTATTTGAATGTACATGATTTGTAAATAAAAATCCCATAAAAATATTCATAACAAATAATAATTTTAATGAGATTTTGTCAACTAAAACACACTGTCATTTTCTGTTAAAATATTCATATATCGAATAAAATACAAATACTGTCCACATTTTTTTCATTTTCAAAGTTTCCATGCACGCAATAAAAGCGGACTTGAAACATACATTAAGCGCGTCGTTTTACATATAAATTAAATGTAAATAATGCATCTATTTTGAAATCCTCTGCCTTAGAAGCTTTGATGGAGACTTATCATGATGTATAGTTTTTCGGTACGAATTATGGAAAACACACACATACTTTAAGCTGTTTGTAATTCTCTTGCTGTAGATACGATTCCAATTCTTGGTAACGTCAATCGCTTTCAATTCACCTCATATACGGCTGGATAGTTAATTTGATTGATTTTTTTTCGAAAATCACATAAATTGTAGACGGAAACGCAATCGAAGAGGGTCGAACAAGACGCCGATTGTCACATTATCGTTATTTGTAGGTCAATACAAACATTTAACTGTGGTGTTGCTGTAACACACTCTGGCTCGCGCGTTCGTGGTTTAATTTGTGTGTATCTAAACGAAAAAGGTTGTTTATTTAATGATAATCAATGTAAAGTCAAAAACTATTTACTGTCAAGAGATTAATTGGTGATTAATGTAATAACAATGACGTGGCTGCATCTTACCATAAATAATAAAATACTAATTTAAATATTATTATTATTGGTATTATTATTATTTTTATAATTATTATTATTTATGCATCAGACTTGGTCAGTTTGTACATATTTGTGTGTACTGAAATGTTAGGCATCACATTATAATTTAAGACCAAGTTAAAACAGAAATCCTTTATAGTAATAACATTTTTTACATCAATGACATGTTCTGCTGCTTTGAAATCAACAATCTTTAACTTTCAAATAGGTGTCTTTGCTTTTGGTACTTATAGTACAGCAGAAATGTCTTTAATTTTTATATTATTTTGTTGCTAAGGTGTATCAATCATCCGTTATAATAATAAAGATACGTTTTTCTGTAAACAAATATTTTTTGCATTAATTACCCTTGGTTCAATCGATTCGTATCAACTAACGTGGGAACAGTACGCGTTAAATTTATATAACATCAAATTAATTAACCCATTTATGCCTAGTGGACTCTCCCATCCTTCTAAATGGGATCAATTTATTTCCAAAATTAGGGATGTCTAGTTTATTTATTTCTTTATTTAGAATATTTCTTACAGAAATTTCATTAAACAAACAGCGCAGACCCTGATGAAACGCCGCCTCATGCGGCGTCTCATCTGGGTCTACGGTGTTTGCCAATGCTTTTTTTCTAGACGCTAACATCACCTTAACTATGTTTTATGTATCATGTTTGTTTGTTTTCCCGCAATGTGTCAATGATGTCAAACTAGTAGTTCATTATATTATGCATATATTATTATTATTATTATTAATTAACAGCACCGTTAAAAAATAATCGTCGATTTGGTTAATATTACGTATTTGTATTTTATAGAGACTAGCAAACAGCAATATGGACCTAATTGTGCATTTATGTTTCTGTATTTACCAAGTCATCTTTACTTCTGTTAATTAAGGTCAGCAAAATAGTGTCTGTTAACAGTTTAAATGGTTTTTTTTTTCACACTATCAAAAAGTTTCCTTTCTGTTTTCAGTTCTAAATTAAACATGTCACAATATTCGATTAGGCCGGAAAAAGAATCGATAGCATGCAGATTGTATTTTGTTTAAAAAATCTTTATAATGTACTTTCCTATGATAACTATAGATTATCATGTTTTAAATTTAACCCATTTATGCCTAGCGTCTAAAAAAGGCCTTGGCAAACAGCGTAGACCCAGATGAGACGCCGCATGATGCGGCGTCTCATCAGGCTCTGCGCTGTATGCTTAAAGGAATTTCTGTAAAAAATATTCTAAATATAGAAATAAATATACTTGACATCCCTTATTTTTTTAAATAAATTGATCCAATTTAGAAGGATGGGAGAGTCCACTAGGCATTAATGGGTTAAATGTTATTGTTATGTCGTATTGCATAAAATTAAAATTACAAGGCCAGTATATTGTTTTTTCAGGTTTATTTATGTCAAAAGATACAATGATATATTGAACCTTATTGAATGGACAAGTATGTGTTTATGTTGTAATGTAATATCCATTAAGTGTGGTCAAGAAAATAAAAATGTATTTTGTAAGAATGGCATTAAAATTATAAATGTATAAATTCATACATGTACAGGTATTTTGTTAATTGCTTTTTTTTAAATTTAATATCATTAAATGTTCCTCTACAACTCGAAAATGTCTTCATTTTACACATATTCGTTCCTTTTGTATGTGTTATCGATGAATTGTTATTTTTTATGTATAGACATGTTGTTGTGGTTTTTTTTATATAGAAAATGCCTCATTTTTCTCTACAAAGTTTTGCCAGTACCTTTTATTGTCCTATCACATAATTTTATTTCGTTTTATGCTTTCGTATTCTTACTGTTTACTGAAAAACACATTTAAAAACGTAACCATAAATATTTAAAAGCATACCCATTCTACTTGATTCACTGTATTAAATATTGTAAAGCTTTTATGTATACCTGAATATTTGCCAAAGAAAAACTGCTATTATTTGCGGCAATGCAATGCATGCTTCAATAATTATGATTTAAAACAGTTCGTTTAGAAGACCGTAAAGTGATAATGTACTATTTTAATTATATATTTAAGTAAATTGTATATGTGCAACACTATGTATGCTATGTATGCTAGGTATATATCATGCGTTATCGCTTTCTTAATTATATAAAATTATATAATTATATACAATTGTTGTATTAACCCATTTATGACTAGTGGACTCTCCCATCCTCTAAATTGGATCAATTTATGTCCAAAATTAGGGATGTCTAGTATATTTATTTCTATATTTATAATATTTCCTACAGAAATTCATTGGAGCAAACAGCGCAGACCCTGATGAGACGCCGCATTATGCGGCGTCTCATCTGGTTCTACGCTGTTTGCAAAGGCCTTTTTTTCTAGACGTTAGGCATCATTGTGTTAAAACATAAGCGGCCATTAAAGTCATTGCATCAACCTTCTGTCACGAAAAAAATATGTAAACATGCTTTTAGTTCCTTTATATGCCCCCAGTAGGGTGGCATATAGTAGTTGAACTGTCCGTCAGTCAGTGTGTCTGTCCGTTCGTCCGAAAAAAAAACTTTAACACTGGCCATAACTTTTTAAATATTGAAGATAGCACCTTGATATTTGGCATGCATGTGTATTTTATGGAGCTGCACATTTTGAGTGGTAAAATTTCAATGTGAACATCATCCTTCAAGGTCTAGGGTCGAAAAAACAAAGTCAAGGGAAGTAATAAGCTTTAAATAGACATAGTTATCTGACCTGCCCACGTATATATTTTTGTTAAATAAATCAAAGCGGCGCAGTAGGCGGCATTGTGTTTCTGACAAACACATTTTCGCAAAAGGTCAAGGTCATCCTACGGTCTACGGTAAAAAATACAGATTTAAGGGAAGTATTAAGCTTTAAAAAGGGAGAAAATTATTCAATATTGAACATAGCCACTTTATATATTTGGCATGCATGTGTATCTCATGGAGCTGCACATTTTGAGTGGTGAATCTACAGTCACGGTAGTGGCTTTTAATTATTTGCTACTAAAAATAGACATTTGTTACAGACAATTATTTTCAAGGGAAGTAATTTATATAATTATAAATCTCAAATTATATATTTTCTTTCCAAGAATTGAAGTTCTTTTCACAGTTACTGTACAGATTTATTATTTTGATTATTTATAACCCAAATGATTGATTTGTCATTGTTTTTTTTAAATGATATACTTATAATTTCTTTGATGATTACCTGTGGACCTATGCCCATAGATACATGATCAACTCTTGCTATGATCGCTTTTAAACCATAGACATTGGTTGTCAGAGATGTCTGACATGGTCATAATTGACTGTGAGACCCCCCACCCACCCCCACCCCCGGTTGGATTGGACAAAATTCAAGGGAAGTAATAACCTTTAAAGGGAGATGATTTCTATACCAGCCAATTGATAAATAGAAATTTTATTTCAATGCGGCGCAGTCGGGGGCATTGTGTTTCTGACAAACACATCTCGTTTCTTTTGCAGTTATAACTGAATATCAGATATGTTTAATGTCATCTTTGTATTGTTTGCTTTATGGTCAGTATTTGTATGTCCCCTTGTAAGTTGCAATCCCATGTTTAAATTGTTCCAACGAACAGTCACTTATGCTACTATTCGTCACGTTTTGACGAATTCCGGCGGTTCAAAAAGAACAGTAGTCGAGTATGACGGGAATTGACGAACTGTTACGGGGTTTTTGGATAAATTAAAAACAAACTATATTAACTTACCGTGAATTGTCCATGTTTTGTTATAAATTGTCTACTGATGTGATTTACTCGTTAAAGTTTTTGGGCATCTGAATTGTGTACCTCTTTGGACAATTTGCTCTGCTTAAACTGGTTTATAAAAGCGAAATCCATTCTTGCATTAGTAATTTTTAACCAAATTAAGATCATTATGGTATTATCGACTTTTTTTGCATGCACAACGTCTCCAATTATTTGCATTCAATCGGCGTTGTAATACCATTTAAATACGCTCTATGCAGTAACCTGCATTTATTTTAATTTTCCAGTTTCGTGTTCCATGTTTATTGTACTACACCATAATACTACAACTAAATTATGCTACTAATTGCGAAAATTATCTGTCGTAATATTCGCGCAAATAATTTATTAGAACGCCATGACAACGCAATTGATCTTAGTGTATTATTACGTGTTCAATTCTTGCGTAATTGACTTAAACTTGAATCTTCAAAACAGTTAAAGTAGGGAATAACATACTACTTTTGTATACGAAATGTGAGCTATCTGCGAATATAGGGGGCATTAGGGGCGGCATTCTGCGAATATAGGGGGCATTAGGGGCGGCTTTTACAAATCGTAAATCGTGAAAAAAGTAATAAAGTATGTATATGAGTCGCGTTCTTAGAAAACTGGCCTTAATGCATGTGCGTAAAGTGTCGCCCCAGATTAGCCTGTGCAGTCCGCACAGGCTAATCAGGGACGACAATGTCCGCCTAAATTTAATTTTCGATAGGGATGGACTTTCTTGAAACTAAAAATACCATAAAAGCGAAAAGTGTCGTCCCAGATTAGCCTGTGCGAACTGCACAGGCTAATCTTGGACGACACTTTACGCACATGCATTATGTTCAGTTTTCTCAGAACGCGACTCATATTGTCCATCGTAAGCCTAGTCCTATAATGTTACGGACATCTGTTGTTCTCAATTACTTTTTAATTTTTGCTTCTTGGTGTCTCGGGTTCGATCCATATTATATATTTGTCTTGCTATGTTAAAGCTTTAAAACTTGTCAAACGTGTATATATGTATAAGTAAAAGGAATTTAATGATATTAAAAAACGAAAAGCTGTCAACCTTTACTATATTTTTTGCTATATGCACTATTGATCTTTATATTTCAGGTTTTATAAATTTGATGTAGTGTTTCATCCCAATAAATGTAATGTGAAGAAATTGGGATTGATAAAATGCTTTTCACATATGACCAAAATTGCCCATGCTATCGCCTACTCGGCATCGATTTATTTCTTAATTGGTATCTGGTACATATGTCACGTGAACTGATCTGTATATGATACCTACTTCGATTCGTTACATGACATTGCTATATGTTAAGTTTATATGATAATAAAATATAAAAATTGATAATGTGTTTATTAGGTGGTTTTATCCCCATTAAATAGACAGCGGCTATGAATCAGAATGCACGATAGTATAAAAGTAACCTGGTCGGCTGTTTGAAATACAGTTAAAAATACAAATAAACTTCCTCAAATTGTTAAATGTTAATACACAAATGTAAAAGACATGTTTTTAAGAGGACGAATTTGTATTCAATTGTCCCAATTTAAATATACATATTAAACTCATGCATTACACTACATCAGACATGATGACAACATAATTTATTTTAAAATTGTATAAAGATGAAGATTAGCCTGTGCAGTCCGCATATACTCATCAGGAACACCAACTTAATTTGATTTGATTTTTCGATAAATGAACATCTCTTCTAAACGAAAATCAAATAATGCGAAAGGTGTCGTCCCTGATAAGCCTGTGCGGACTGCACGTCCCTGATAAGCCTGTGCGGACTGCACGTCCCTGATAAGCCTGTGCGGACTGCACGTCCCTGATAAGCCTGTGCGGACTGCATAGGCTAATCTAAGACGACACTTTACGGACATGCATTAAGCCCCACTTTACCAAAGCGCGACTGAATCATATAAAGGGGAAATTTCGTTGAATACGTTATCCGACTATGGTAAACAAATTGTTGTATAGTAAGTGTATGGGTTCGCCTTGAATATTTTATGAGCCGCGTCTGCGAAAAAGTGGCTTATGTCAAATGTGGGCCGCGTAGCCCCAGACCAGCATGCGCAATCGGTACGCTGTCCGCTATAATGTGACGCAAGGTTTTGTGGTCTCATAAGAAGACAGATCAGCTCCTGACCAAACTTCGCGGATGGATCTACTCTAGCCGAATATGGCATAAAACTTATTTTCGCATGACGTGCATCTTATTATGCAATCTGAAATTAGGCAAACCATAGAATCTCTTTAGAAAGCAACTATGTCTATTTATCTTGGTTTGAAAATTTCAATGGGTCTCTTTTTCAAAGTGAATATGAATCCACATACAATGTATCATTTATCTCGTAACAAATTTTTAATGAGGTCTTATATGAAACTTAATCCAGTTACGGTCTTTAATTTAAAAAAAAAGCATTTAAAAGTCTTTTAACCAATATTGCTAATTTAGCTTTACAATAAATGCACTTACTACAAGAAAGCGAGAGAAAAAGACACTAAACTATACTTTAATAGTGTCGCGTTGGCGTTTAATAATAATTTGCTTGTAATATTATACTTAAATGAAATTTGATGTATTAACTAGATTTCTTTGTAGTTATTTTATACAAGCTTTTTAGCGTCGATTGTGAATGCCGCTCAATACCGACTTCATGCTACGAACTCGTTATAAAAGAAATAATGGAAAAAAAACTAATGTTATATCTTTGATCAAACGACCACCTTTGGTTGTAAAAGTCTGTTACGTCAACCGCTGAGTTTTTTAGAGCAACATATGAGCCGCGTTCTGAGAAATCAGGGCTGTCGTCCCAGATTAGCATGTGCAGTCCGCATAGGTTAATCAGGGACGGAACTTTCCGCTTTTATGACATTTTTCGTTTAAATAAAGTCACTTCTTAGCAAAAATCCAATTTAGGTGGAAAATGTCGTCGCTGAATAGCCTGTGGGGACTGCACAGGCTAATCTGGGACGACACTTTACGCACATGCATTATGCCCAGTTTTCTCCGAACAAGACACATATTATTGAATATATTAACTGTAATTACATAAGCATCATATTAAAAAATAGCATGTTAATGATATTAAAAAACGAAAAGCTGTCAACCTTTACATAAAAAACTATTCTCGCATTATTGCATTATATTGACTTTTGAGCACGTGTAGCTATCCTATTCCGAATGGTATTACTTAAATGTGAAATGGTTCACCGGACTTGCAACATTATCATACTTTTATTGCTATATGCACTATTGATCTTTATATTTCAGGTTTTATAAATTTGATGTAGTGTTTCATCCCAATAAATGTAACGTGAAGAAATTGGGATTGATAAAATGCTTTCCACATATAACGTGCATAATTTATATAGAAAATTCCAGCATCGGAGATCAAGACGAGCCAGTGGTGGAGTTGCTCTGTATTATAGAGACGCACTTTCCAATGGTATTTCAATTATTAAAAATAGACATGATACTTTAATATGGATTAAATTAGACAAAGTGTTTTTCAATTTAGACAATGATATCTATATATGCGGTGTTTATCTGTGGGGCGATGATTCCCCAGCATACAATAAAGTTAATATAGACTTGTTTGAATGCCTGGAATATGACATTACATACTATGAAAGTAAAGGTTCTGTCTATCTGATAGGCGACTTTAACAGTAGAATAGGTGATAAAAAAGATTTTGTTGTATTTGATAGTGTAAACCATTGTTTTGATGAATTTGATTATGTTCCCGATTATAATATGGAAAGGGCTTCAATGGATAAAAAATGTAACACTTTTGGAACAAAACTGCTTGATCTTTGTAGGTCAAACAATTTGCGAGTAGCTAACGGTAGATTAGGTAATGATTTTAATATTGGATCGTTTACTTATGTCGCCCAGCACGGAGCTTCTGTCATTGATTACCTACTCATAAAAGACACGAACTTCTCAAGTATACGTGACTTTACAATACATTCTGTAAATGAATGGAGCGATCATACCCCAATTAGTTTCTCTCTTCTTTGTAATTATATTACACCTGTAGTGAATGAAAGCTCCCATGTTAGATATAATTGGAATAGTGATTATGTAAATACATTTCGAACCAGTCTGATCGCCAAATTGCCCGATTTTAATAGGATTACAGGGAATATTGATAGCACTAGTCGGTCGTCTATAAATGATGCACTGAATAGTTTTACCTTTATAATCCGGGGAGTAGCGGATCCGTTATTTTCTAAAACAGTATATCACAAAAATGACAATACGTCATTCTCCGACACATCTCATGTGAAAGATGCAGACTGGTTCGACAATGAATGTAAAAATTTAAGAACAATATATTTAGATTCACGGTATGCTTATAATACGTGTAAAACGAAAGTTAGTAGAGAATATTTTTGTAAATGTAAAAAAGAATACAAATTATTAGTACGAAAAAAGAAGAATTCTTACTTTAAAAAGAAATGCTCTGAAATGGAAAAACTTAGGTTTTGTAAACCGAAACAATTTTGGAGTTATTTTAAAAAGAATAAGAAATCTGTTGGAAATGATGTTTCTGTAGATGACTTTTGTAAATACTTCTCATCATTATGTAACGATGTATTTGTATGTAATAATGCAGAAGCAAATGTGTTTTGCCAAGAAAATAATTTTGATAATGATGATTGCCCCTTTGATGAGTTAAATATTCCTATTACTGCTGATGAAGTTTTATGTGCTGTTAAATCTCTCAAAAAAGGCAAAGCTGTAGGGCCAGACTTCCTTTTAAATGAGTATTTTACTGAAAGTATAGACATCTTGTGTGCTCACCTGTGTGATTTATTTAATGCCATATTAGAGTCTGGTTTCTTTCCCGACAAATGGATAGAAGGAGTTATCGTTCCTGTACATAAGAAAGGCGATACAAAAAATGCACAGAATTACAGGGGAATAACACTAGTAAGTTGTTTTTCTAAACTTTTTACAACTATTTTAAATAAAAGAATTGAAACGTTTTGTGAAAATAATAATGTTATATCTGATGCCCAATTCGGTTTTAGAAAAGGGAAATCAACTGTTGATGCGATATTTATTCTCCACTCAGTAATAAAACACTATATAAATAATAACAAGCGTCTGTATGTTGGTTTTATTGATTTAAAATCTTGTTTTGATAGTATTAACAGAAATTGCCTTTGGCTTAAATTATACAAATGTGGTATTCAAGGTAAATTATTACGTATTGTTAAGGATATGTATGAAAAGGTTAAGTCTTGCGTTCGCAGTTGTAATACGTACTCAGACTTTTTTAGCTACGCTGTTGGACTACGTCAAGGGGAGGTAATTTCGCCTCTGCTTTTTTCTTTATTCGTGGAAGACCTAGAACTACATTTACAAAGTAATTTAGATTCAGGTTTATATTTTGAGGATATGTTGTTAATATTATTGTTATTTGCTGATGATATGGCAATTTTGGGTAAAACACCAGAAGACTTACAAAATAGCTTAGATAGTTTATATGATTATTGTAACTGTTGGGGTCTTGAGGTAAACACCCAAAAAACCAAGGTTATGGTTTTTAGAAAAAGAGGCAGAGTACTTCCAAATGAGAAGTGGAGTTACCATGGGAACTTGTTAGAAACTGTAGATAACTTCAACTATCTCGGTACAATTTTTAATTACACTGGCAATTTCGCTATGAATCAAGAGCATTTAATTGGTAAATCATTAAAAGCATTGAAATTACTTATGTATAATTGTAGAAAATATGATATTAAACCGAAATTACAATGCCAGCTCTTCGATTCCTTTATAGGTTCAATATTGAATTATTCTGCCGAGGTATGGGGCGCAACTAAATCTAAAGAAATAGAGCGTATACACCTCACATTTTGTAAAAGTGTTTTAAAGGTCAGAATGAGTACTTGTAACGCTGGTGTATATGGTGACTTAGGAAGGTACCCGTTATATATTACTCGATATATTAGGATAATAAAGTATTGGTGTAAATTGTTAAATACTGATAATATTATTATGAAAACGATTTATCGACAAAGTATATCTGATTGTTCAAAAGGTTATAATAATTGGGTATCAAATGTTAAACAATTGTTAGAAACATATGGCTTTGCTGATTGCTTTATAAATGGTGATAATCTTGATTGTAAAACATTTCCACATATATTTAAACAAAGATTGATTGATACTTATAAACAAGACTGGCATAGTTCTGTTGAAAATAGTAGTGCATTAGATTTGTTACAAAATTGTAAAGATTCTCTGTCATATGAACTTTATCTAGATGTATTGCCAAGTAGTTTAAGGTTCTTTGTCACTAGAATAAGATTATCTGCACATTCCTTAAGAGTTCAAACTGGTAGATTCGATAGGAATAGAATACCAAGAAATGAGCGATACTGTCAATGTTGTAACTCCGTCGATATTGAAGACGAGTACCATTTCACTCTTATTTGTCCTTGTTTTAGCAATATACGTAAGAAATATATTAAGAAACATTATTATGTACGACCATCAATGTTCAAATTTATTGAGCTATTGAAAACCGAAAACAAATCTGTATTGATTAAACTTGCAAAATATATTAAAGAAAGCTTGGAAATTAGAAACGAAATTACAAATGTAAACGAAAATTGATCATCCTCTTTACATGCTGTGTTATGTTATATTGAAATGTCCATTAATTCGTGTTTATATATTATACTGATATACGTGATGTTATAAATTATCATATAATAATATGTGTATATGATGATGTACTATGTACAAATCAAATAAAATATCTGTTCTGTTCTGTTCTATAACCAAAATTGCCCATGCTATCGCCTACTCGGCATCGATTTATTTTTTAATTGGTATCTGGTACATATTTCACGTGAACTGATCTGTATATGATACCTATTTCGATTCGTTACATGACATTGCTATATGTTAAGTTTATATGATAATAAAATATAAAAATTGATTATGTGTTTATTAGGTGGTTTTATACCCATTTAATAGACGGCGGCAATTAATCAGAATGCACGATAGTATAAAAGAAACCTGGTCGGCTGTTTAAAATACAGTTAAAAATACAAATAAACTACCTCAAAGTGTTAAATGTAAATACACAAATGTAAAAGACATGTTTTAAGAGGACGAATTTGTATTCAACTGTCCCAATTTAAATATACATATTAAAACTCACGCATTGCACTACATCAGACTTGATGACTACATATTTTATTTTAAAATTGAATCAAGAAGAAGATTAGCCTGTGCAGTCCGCATATGCTCATCAGGAACACCAACTTAATTTGATTTGATTTTTCGATAAATGAACATCTCTTCTAAACGAAAATCAAATAATGCGAAAGGTGTCGTCCCTGATAAGCCTGTGCGGACTGCACGTCCCTGATAAGCCTGTGCGGACTGCACGTCCCTGATAAGCCTGTGCGGACTGCACGTCCCTGATGAGCCTGTGCGGACTGCATAGGCTAATCTAAGACGACACTTTACGGACATGCATTAAGCCCCACTTTACCAAAGCGCGACTGAATCATATAATGGGGAAATTTCGTTGGTTACGTTATCCGATTACGGTAAACAAATTGTTGTATAGTAAGTGAATGGGTTCGCCTTATATATTTTATGAGCCGCGTCTGCGAAAAAGTGGCTTATGTCATATGTGGGCAGCGTAGCCCCAGACCAGCATGCGCAATCGGTACGCTGTCCGCTATAATGTGACGCAAGGTTTTGTGGTCTCATAAGCAGACAGATCAGCTCCTGACCAAACTTCGCGGATGGATCTACTCTAGCCGAATATGGCATAAAACCCATTTTCACATGACGTGCATCTTATTATGCAATCTGAAATTAGGCAAACCATAGAATCTCTTTAGAAAGCAACTATGTCTATTTATCTTGGTTTGAAAATTTCAATGGGTCTCTTTTTCAAAGTGAATATGAATCCACATATCATTTATCTCGTAACAAATTTTTAATGAGGTCTTATATGAAACTTAATCCAGTTACGGTCTTTAATTTAAAAAAAAGCATTTAACAGTCTTTTAACCAATATTGCTAATTTAGCTTTACAATAAATGCACTTACTACGAGAAAGCGAGAGAAAAAGACACTAAAATATACTTTAATAGTGTCGCGTTGGCGTTTAATAATAATTTGCTTGTAATATTATACTTAAAAGAAATTTGATGTATTAACTAGATTTCTTTGTAGTTATTTTATACAAGCTTTTTAGCGTCGATTGTGAATGCCGCTCAATACCGACTTCATGCTACGAACTCGTTATAAAAGAAATAATGGAAAAAAAACTAATGTTATATCTTTGATCAAACGACCACCTTTGGTTGTTAAAGTCTGTTACGTCAACCGCTGAGTTTTTTACAGCAACATATGAGCCGCGTTCTGAGAAATCTGGGCTTAATGCTTGTGCGTAAAGTGTCGTCCCAGATTAGCCTATGCAGTCCGCACAGGCTTATCAGGGACGACACTTTCCGCTTTAATGACATTTTTCGTTTAAATAAAGTCACTTCTTAGCAAAAATCCAATTTAGGCGGAAAATGTCGTCGCTGATTAGCCTGTGCGGACTGCACAGGCTAATCTGGGACGACACTTTACGCACATGCATTATGCCCAGTTTTCTCCGAACAAGACACATATTATTTAATATATTAACTTTAATTACCTAAGCATCATATTAAAAAATAGCATGTTCTCTGGATGAAAAAAGGTTTCAAACATTAAACCGAAAATTCTCTTGCGTGGTTGCCTATTGTCATCCAAACGGTCGAAATTGTCAAAAGAACTCACACTTTTGTTCAAGAGAAACATGATGCCTTAACCGACTTTAGATACATATATCCAAACAGTCTTGAAAAATCTGTCTTATACACAACTGTATACTTATTTATAATGTATACACACAATTTATGCTTGAAAACTTTTATAAACTTGAAACGGAATACTTATTCGGGGATTTGATCGAAATACCTCCGAAATTAACGAAGCGCATTCAAACCGCTCTATAAGGAAGTAAACTATACGTTTATATCTACACGTGGATAGCCAATACTAACTTACAACTGTTAAATATTAAACAGAAACTTTTTCAAAAACACATACTTCAATTTCAAATGGTGCAATATTTTACGCTCCTCGTTTGTAATTGTCATGCGATGGAATCGGATCGTATCGTCACTTATGAGGCCACGTTGAAACTTCCCACAGGCATTTATCATTGAAACTTGACTCGTGCAATACTAGCCCCACCATTAAACCAACCCAGCCCCTACCCCGCAACCGATAAAAAAGAGCGCACAAAGAAAAGAAAAAACGCCGATTCATCTAAAACATCAGTGCATCCAGTCATATTATAGATGCTGAAACATCTAAAACATCACTGCACCCAGTCACATTAAAGATCACCATCTTCTAAGATCCTGACATTCAATGTTTAAATCGACGATTCCACTTTCATCTTGCTACTCATGCGAGTACCCCACCCGTCCCACTTCTCCCCCGAGGCAAACGCTTCGTCGAACCAATCGACAAATGCAGGCCCCCCTAAGCGGATGACCCAGTTTCCGTTCTTTCCGCGCATAAGAAGCCATAGCTCCGCAGACAAAACTGGGTCACTGGGACTCCGCTTGCTAGATGCCGGAGTCGCTGCTATGTATATTCTCTTTTTCCCCGTTTTATTTTTTCGGAAAGGGGCGTTGGGTTGTTTTGAGAGTAAACTACTTCATAATATAATTTAAGCGTTGTGCCATCATTCACTCTCAACCCCTTAAATAAACATGCTAATTCTAGAACGGGTTCAGACATTCGTTGTGACATTACTAATATATATGAATTACACCGTATAAACGCAAGACTGTCGGCTAAGGTGTCAAATCACGATTCTTGCACACTTTGTCTTTTACTGAACTTGTGTAATTGAAAAGCAATTTTAAGAAGACTGCAATTGAATCCGCAGCATTACAGACAGACGGACACAAAGACAAACGGACAGGCAGACTGCATACATACATACGTACGTACGTGCGTGCGTGCGTGCGTACATGCGTGCGTGTGTGCGTACGTGCGTGCGTGCGTGCGTGCGTGCGTGCGTACGTACATACATACATACATACATACATACATACATACATACATACATACATACATACATACATACATACATACATACATACATACATACATACATACATACATACATACATACATACATACATACATACATACATACATACATACATACATACATACATACATACATACATACATACATACATACATACATACATACATACATACATACATACATACATACATACATACATACATACATACATACATACATACATACATACATACATGCATTCATACATACATACATTCATACATACATACATACATACATACATACATACATACATACATACATACATACATACATACATACATACATACATACATACATACATACATACATACATACATACATACATACATACATACATACATACATACATACATACATACATACATACATACATACATACATACATACATACATACATACATACATACATACATACATACATACATACATACATACATACAAGGCGGGCGGACGGACGGACGGGTGGGCGGACGGACGAACACACAGACAGACAGACAGACAGAAAGACTATTCAGCCCGAAACGCAAAAGGGGATACGTGCGTGCGTGCGTGCGTACGTGCGTGCGTGCGTGCGTGCGTGCGTGCGTGCGTGCGTGCGTGCGTGCGTGCGTGCGTGCGTGCGTGCGTGCGTGCGTACGTACGTACGTACGTACGTACGTACATACGTACATACATGCATGCATGCATGCATGCATGCATTCATACATACATACATACATACATACATACATACATACATACATACATACATACATACATACATACATACATACATACATACATACATACATACATACATACATACATACATACATACATACATACATACATACATACATACATACATACATACATACATACATACATACATACATACAAACGTACGTACGTACGTACGTACGTGCGTACGTACGTAAGGACGGACGGACGGACGGAAAGGCGGGCGGACGGACGGACGGACGGACAGACAGACAGACAGACAGACAGACAGACAGACTATTCAGCCCGAAACGCAAAAGGGGATACGTGTAACAAAGCCAGATCTGATGCAAACGTCGACAACGAGTGCAGTGTTTAACCACGCCTTTCTCCTTAGTTCATCATACCAACAAATTAGCTGAACAAAACCAAAGATCCATCTATTAAATAACACTGATAGTTTTAAGATCTCAAGTAATTCATGCATTATGCATATGATCCGTGTTATGTGAAAATGGGGTTTTATGCATGTGCGTAAATTGTCGTCCTAGATTAGTCTGTCCAGTCTACACAGGCTAATCATGGACGAAGTTTTCCGCCAAACTGGATTTTTGCGATGAAGAGACTATGTAAACAAAAAATACCAAAAAAAAGCGAAAAGTGTCGTCCCTGATTAGCCAGTGCGGACTGCACCGGATAATTTGGAACGACACTTTACGCACATGCATTAAACCCCCTTTTCACAAAGCACGGCAAATATGTAAATGACGCGATGGATCTAGTTATGTAAGGGTGCGCATGACCATTGCCTCTTTACAGACTGGAAAATACACAAATAAGCAAATGCCGTTTTACTTTTAGTTGTGGGGCATTAAAAAGGTTACAATGTTAAAATAAATTGCCGTAGAAAACAATTGCAATGTATAAAATAATATGTCAAATAATTTTGAACTTAAGTTTGAAAAGGGACGCTTTGATTCTTTTCTTAAAATATTAAGGCCTTTATTATTATGTTATTTAGTGTCCAATGTCATGAAATCAAGATTAACCCTAAACATGCAGCAATGGTATTAAACTTAACTTGACTGCACCGTGGGTACCCTTTAAGCAAAGTAGAAACCAACTCTTTATACTTTAAGGGGTAACGAACACTGTTAAAATTGATTGGCTGTTTCAAACGCTCATTAGACTCAACTCACCGCCATCTGTCGATGCTTGATGGGTAATATTCGACACCTGACATCCAACCAAACTCCGTGCCACGCGCTCCAAATAACGTTGCGACAAAAGGACAGCGTGTAAAGCGCGCGTGACAAGCAGACGACATTTTGTCAATGGGCGCTAAATTCAAATTTCACATTAAACGCCACAATCAAAATGTCGCCCCAAGTTATATTGAAAGCTATAAATTTTGCACGAAATCTGAGACTGTTTATTTTTCGTGTGAGAAAGTGAAATTACATCTGCTGCCCGGCTCCCACGCTGAAAATGTCGTCTGGTGGGACCACATTTCTCACGGTTACCATTTGGCATTTAATTCTTGGATATCATTTTATCGATACGGGTGCGTGTCGACTTTGTGAAGAATTCTTTATCGGTTGAAACTTTAAGGATCGCGGCATGCCCGGAAAATGGCACGAGTTTGGCATCCGTGAGAAATATGGTCAATTATGTCCACTTTAACTGATACATTGTTTGCGATAAATAATTTTTAAAGATTATATTCGGAAATCATTGTTATAAGTGGAAATACAAAACATAAAAACCCCTAAGAATGTAATAAAAACTAGGCGTAAAAAACACACGAAACAAACGATGGAAGTGCGCAATTTAAATTAAAATGCTGCTTAATATACTATATATGACTTGTGGTTTGTTCTGTATTTTTAAGACGAGATATTTGCAAATACATCTTCACTGAATAATTGTAATATTACGTGAAAATATCACACCAGCCTAATATCCTTAGCTCTGACAAAATCAATCAAACAGATTATGATTTATTAACATCTATTTCGCTTATGATTTATCAACATTTATTTTGCCTATAATCTATCAAGTATAGTTATTAATTTACGGCTGTGTACTTTGTAGTTTATTACGAAACCAATAACAGAAAATTAGGTTTTCATATACTTTTAATGAAAACACACTGTATCAAGCGTTCCTTAAATAGTCGTTCGGATGTCATACGTATGTTAGCTGTAATTGTTTCCTAAAAAATATGTTATTGTGGAGGTCAGTTGTTACTAGAACGATTCATCGCATCATTTTAACACGTATGTTAGATCATTGTGCAGTCGAAACGATGGCGTGCTGTTGATTTTGAAATTTCGTTTCTAAAAAAACAAGTCAAATTACCAGACGTTTCCCCTATTGCGTTATGAGTTTTTTGGCGTTTCAAAACAAAAATGAACTTTTGTGAATGAAATAGCTGGAGTTCAGGGCGTAAAGCCGCGAGCCTGACATCGCAGAGCGTGAAATGGGTTCCACTTGTGAGCACGCTTGAAACATTTCATTCACGCTCTCACGTTGCATCACGTGCTTTTTTGTGCGGACATTTTCAGCTTGGCTCTGCATGTTTTAAAGGAAGTTGTTAACAATCATGTATTGTTTCAAATGTTGAGAGAATACTTTTAATTGAAAGGATTCGTGTTCATGTGTTGAAATAATACATGTGCGTTTGTTAAAATAATACATTTGCGTGTTTTTAGTGAATATGTATGTTTCGAAGCTTGTGAAGCAGCATTCCTTACTTATTTACTAGAAACTCGTGAACGTTAAACGAGTTTTTAAATGACCAACAGCCAAACCCCGATTGAAAATTGAAACCGGGTCACCCATGTGAGGGGCGCGTGTACTGCGCTAAGCTGGAGTTTATATGGTCCCTTAACCCATTTATGCCTAGTGGACTCTCCCATCCTTCTTAATCGGATCAATTAATTTCCGAAATTAGGGATGTCTAGTATATTTATTTCTATTTTTAGAATATTTCTTTCCTTTAAGCAAACAGCATAGACCCTGATGAGACGCCGCATCATGCGGCGTCTCATCAGAGACTACGCTGTTTGCCAATGCCTTTTTTCTAGACGCTAGGCATAAATGGATTAAATTTGCGTGTATAATCGGATGAATGACGTTTTGTTCCAGTACTTACTTACCTGATTCATTTTCAGAGTTTACACGTATGTATTGTGTAACATGTCTGTATATTGTATTTTGGGCCGGTGGCCTTTAATTACGAAATAAATTGTATTGTCAATATTGGCTTTTGTTTACAGTACGGTAAGACTACAATCAAGCATCCATGTGCCTGGATAACATTTGTGCAGGGGTTTGACAGATTGAGCATATGAATCCGTAAAATTCCTAGGCCATTGATGAGATGGTTTCAAATTGTATTGTTAATTTATATAAAAAAAATCGTTTACATTTTTGCTGTAATCCAATTGTCAAACAAGAGCACCGCATAACGGGTGCCACGCGACGGCTGCGAAAGCTTGTCAGATTTTTTTATTTTTTTTTAAAGGTCGCAGTGACCTTGACCTTTGACCAAGTGACCCAACAAGAGATGTGTTTGTCAGAAACACAATGCTCCCTACTGCGCCGCATTGAAATAAAATTTATATTTATCATTTGGCAGGTATAGAAATCATCTCCCTTTATAGGCTATTATTTCCCTTGAATTTTGTCCAATCCAACGGGGGTTGGGGGGGTTTGGGAGGGTCTCACAGTCAATTATGACCATTTCAGACATCCCTGACAACCAAGGCCTGTGGTTTAAAAGAGATCATAGCCAGAGTTGATCATGTATCTATGGACATAATTCAACAGGTATGTAATGAACATCAAAGAATTTATAATATCATTTAAAAAAAAACACTTTGAAAAATCAATCATTTGGGTTATAAATAATCATAATAATAAATCTGTACAGTAACTGTGAAAAGAACTTCAATTCTTGTTAAGGAAATATATAATATGAGATTTATAATTATATAAATTACTTCCCTTGAAATTAATTGTAGCAAATCTCTATTTTTAGTAGCAAATAATTAAAAACCACTACCGTGACTATAGATTCACCACTCAAAATGTGCAGCTCCATGAGATACACATGCATGCCAAATATATAAAGTGGCTATGTTCAATATTGAATAATTTTCTCCCTTTTTAATGAGTATTACTTCCCTTAAATCTGTATTTTTACCGTAGACCGTAAAGGATGGCCTTGACCTTTTACCACAACGTGTTTGTCATAAAAACAATGCCGCCTACTGCGCCGCTTTGATTTATTTAACAAAAATATATATGTGGGCAGGTCAGATAACTATGTCCATTTAAAGCTTATTACTTTCCTTGACTTTGTTTTTTCGACCCTAGACCTTGAAGGATGATGTTCACCTTGAAATTTTACCATTCAAAATGTGCAGCTCCATGAGATACACATGCATGCCAAATATCAAGGTGCTTTCTACAATATTTAAAAAGTTATGGCCAATGTTAAGGTTTTAGCACGACGCCTACGGCGGACAGCGGACGTCGAGCTGGCTATGACAATAGCTCGGGTTTTCTCCGAAAACAGCCTCACTAAAAATCAATTAAGTTGATACGATAACTGTCTGATTATTCAGAAATAACATGGACAACAATGCCAGGTAAGATGGTATCATGTTGACATTTTAATAAGAGCGTGTAAATTAATGATTTAGTGAAAGATACAACTGTTGGTATAAAAGGTTTGAATAATATAAGCCATGTTTTTGATTGTTGTGCAAGGGACACAACTGTGAATTATACACATCAAGAAATGTACTGGTTATTTCCTTTTCGTGAAATAAAAACTGAACTGAGAACGATTGTGGTGGTCTTTCAAAAAGAATGTGATTAAGCAATAAGCTTTTTATTTCAAATATTGCTAGTGAAATCTCTACTTCTATTCAAAACGATTTGAACATGATTTAATTCCGTGAATACTAAAGAAGTGATCGCTGTGTACACAATGAAAATGACTTCTTCGAATCACATTGCACATCTTAACACATCTAATCCTCACAAACTCCATTATCAATAAAGCAGTCACCTAAACCATCATCATCATCATCCTTATCATCATCCTTATCATCATCATCCATATCATCATCATCCTTATCATCATCCTTATCATCATCCTCATCATCATCACCACCACCACTACCACCACCACATCATCATCAACACCACCACCACCATCATTATCATCATCAAAATTATGTTCATTTGGCTCACAACCACACAATCATCACTATCACTACAACTATGATCATCATCATTATAATCTTCATAACAACCGCCACCATAATAATGCCGACAATTACGTCATCATCAGCCCTTGTATCAATATGTGTACATTTAAAAAACACAAAAGAACAAACGTGTAGATCTTTTCCATTTAATTAATTCATATTTATACAAATGCATTCATTTCAACTTAAACATAATAAATATGCACAAAGTTGAGATGCGGTGACTCAAATGTCTCCTTCAGGCTAACAAAAAAATTAAATAAATGCAAACCTGTGACATCATTAGTTTTATGTAAAAGACTGACCCCTTCTAACATTGAGCCTTTAATTAATACTACTTTTGTGTAAATGTCAACTAGTGTCCACTATTCTACAATTAATACCTAATTAAATTAACATCAATCAGTAAACACTAACAGCCTTTTCTCCAAACCTTACAATTTTTACACAAAAACATAAAGAAAAGAGGTTAGTTTTAAAATTAGCTTCTTATAGATGACAAGAAGGAAACTGTTTATTGTATGAATAAGACCTATGCTGACATATATAACAGCACCACAATCATCTTCAGTTACTTCATTAACATGATAATTATGTATGTTACAATGGTTTTATATACACATGAATGCAAAATGAAGTTTGTTTCAATAATGTAATTTTGCAACTTTTTCCATTAAACTGTTTTTCATTGCATGCCATATATTTCTGTTCATGTAATATCATGCACACACAAACTCAGCTGCTATGATGCTTTTTCCACTGTTATTTAAATTTAAAGACTTAAATTGGAGAATTTCACTGGAATAATGACATCCACTAATTTCGTGATGAACGTTACAGAAGCATTAAATAAAAGACGCTTGCATAGCATGGAGAAATTTGAATAGGTCGATATAATTTATTTTTAGGTTTAAAATTAATTCTTTGTTTTATTGGTAACTAGAGTGTTGTTTTACATCATAATCAATTATATAAAAATATTTCATGTCTTTTCAAATACAATGTGCCACAATCAACTAGTGCAATACAACCCAATGCAACATTACACTCATATAATATTCCCAATGTTTAGTATTTAAATCATATACTACGCATCAGTTTAACGCTAAACACCAAATATGTACCAGTTTTGTTTTCTTTGATTATATCTATTAGCTGTTCACATATTTCAAATATCTACAGTATCTAAAAGCGTATTACAAGAAGGTTCTTTGGTATACTATTGTTTATATACACTTTAACTGTAACTAATTAATTTGTACACAAAAATGACAAATCAATTAAGCTATGATAATGAATTGATGAATACACGATTAATTGCATTTTCAAACTTAAAACATTAATGTTAAAGTATCAACAACATTGAATTATTAACAAATACTGTTTGCCAATGAATATTGGTACTCAACTTGACACGTTATATACATTTGCAACAAACCACTGCCATTCAACAGACTTGACATTTAAAGCATAAACTACAAGAGGGCCTGAATCAATTGAACAAATATAGTATAAACAGTTTTAAGATAAATTGCACTTTAGTTAAATATCTTAGTACAAAAGGGACCAAAATTCTTCTAAATTGCAGGTAAGAGTGATAGAACTTGTTAACATACCACAAGCCAATAGACCCGCTTAAATGAGTAAAGTTTAAAATACCTGTAGTAGAAGCAGTCATATAGAAAAGTTGCCTGGCTAATCTTTTCAGCACTGAAACCAAATTTTAAAGGCCTATGCAAACAGTTTGGATCCAGATGAGACGCCACAGAACGTGGCATCTCATCAGGATCCAAACTGTTTGCTATTCTGATAGTATTCTTTGAAAAAAATCTAAGAAAATGCTTATTTTAAAAAATTCAGCAGACGACATTTTAGCAGACGACAAATTTAATCTAATCAGAGCACTAAAAAAATGCGTAAAAAGACTGCAACACCAGAGTTTGGCGAGAACAATAACTTTAACCCTTTGCACGCTGGGAAATTTGTCGTCTGCTAAAATGTTGTCTGCTTAATTTCTAAAATTAGCATTTTCTTCGATTTTTTTCAAAGAATATTATCAGAATAGCAAACAGTTTGGATCCTGATGAGACGCCACGTTCTGTGGCGTCTCATCTGGATCCAAACTGTTTGCATAGGCCTTTAAAATTTGGTTCCCGCACTGAAAGGGTTAACTAAGTGGTAGTCAAGCGAAAAAAACACAGATACATTTTAATGTCTTTTACATGTACACAAGTATATGCTGCCAAAATCAATAATATGAAAACACAAAGTAGATTACATAAATCAGTTTCACGCTATTCTACTTGAGATCAAGTATATTAAGATGTCTGTTTGCAACATACCAGCACCTTGGTCAAAAATATTATAAACTTTTGTGAAACTTCAAAAAAAAAAGAAAATCTGTATGTGAAACATGTTTATTCCCATATGCCCCCCCCTACATCCAGAAGGCTTATTTGTTTCTTTAAGGCAGATACAGAAAGCCGCCAATGCATGAGCCAACCCTAGGTCTTTTTTTAGAGCCATGTGTAAAAGAAACTATAAGTACACAGTATCTTCAATGTTTCATATGAAAGACTCAAAATTTGATGGAAAACAATTATTAGTTGGGAAAGTTATTCAATCCATTTATTCCCAGTTTAAAAATTTGATGAAAACAATATCTAAAGGTATTTTCAAAAGTGCCATAGCACTGTACCCAATAACTGGCAAAAAGAAAGTCGTGATGTTGTTATTGACTTGTATATTATGGGGGACAGTTCTGGTATTTTGTCTTCATCAGTACTCAAGAGTATACCTCAAATCACAGTACAAGTGTCAAATCAACACCTTTATTTTTAATTAACAATCAACTATAACTACAGATAAATGCTATAGAAATAAATGCTGTTCACTTACTATTTACAATTGAAAAGTACACACTGAGGTAGGTTAAAGGTTTTAGCAAAATCTTCCTCTAATACTAAAATATGCATCAACTAGACCAAGTATCTGACCATGACCTCCTTCTTCTGGCAACCCTTCATTAACCAAATCAGAGCATTTCATGGTTTACAAAGTGAAAGTGAAAGTAAGTGGATTCACAAGGTGAAGACATTAACACAATTTCAACTTTTTAAAATGTTTTTGTTTTATTTAAAATAAAAAATGTGTTTAAAATTAGTTTGTGCTCTGAATGTCACTACTTTGTTTATGTGTTTTTGCAGTATATAAAAATCAATCCATGTAGTAATAAATGAAAACATAACAAAAGCCGGGCAAGGCTTCAGAAAAGGATCTTATTGGCCAAGATATAAATAACTTTTTTGTTCATTTATAATTTCTGATAAGAAATACAATTTGAAATAATCAAAATTTGCAATTGAAATTTTGCATAATATAAAAATATTGATGCAAATGCTTCAAAACTGACTGATTACACATAATATATTTGATTATTTCTTTCAAGATGAAGGTTAAAATAATGAAATAATACAAATAAAATTCTGGTCCCTGGTAGATGAATTCCATAATTGTTATTCATAGTTTTGTAATTTTTTCATTAGAAAAAAAAATACACATAAGAACAACTTGCATTAACAAACAACTATTTGTTTTCACAACCACACACTCTTGATAGTTACAAACAAGAGATGTGTTTGTCAGAAACACAATGCCCCCTAATGCGCCGCTTTTTTTTTACCTTTGACCTTGAAAGATGACCTGGATATTTCACCACTCAAAATGTGCAGCTCCATGAGGTTTAAGTTTTTTTTTGTTTTATTTTACCTTTGACCTTGAAGGATGACCTTGACCTTCCACCACTCAAAATGTGCAGCTCCATGAGATACACATGCATGCCAAATATCAAGTTGCTATGTTCAATATTTCAAAAGTTATTGCAAAACTTTAAGGTTTAAGTTTTGATGACAGAATGACGGAATGACAGACAGACAGGCCAAAAACAATATACCCCCGATCTTTCGATCTGGGGGCATAAAAAATCAGACTCAAAAGCTAAGATTGTTTAACGTTTCACTGGTTAGCAACACATTTCAGTAAAAAAGACACCGGGAGAAAGATACTCGCATATAAAATGCACAAGCCTTTTTTATGTAACGATGACACAACCAGTAATAATATACAACACAGTCAGATATAGAGTCAGATGTACAATTAACATCATGAAGCAAATGATCACATGAAAAGTTATAACAACAAGACAATTACTATGCATGCAATTTGAGTAAAATTATTTCATATTGTATCATACAAAATAAGTCACCATGTTATATTTGCACCTACAAATAAAACTTAAATATTAATAAAAATTTATTAAAATGTAAAATATTATAACAATTACAACAAGGGACAAAATTGTCACAAAACCAGGTTTTCATTGTGAAAAAAAAATCTGATAAAGGGAGAAAACTCAAACTGAACTTTTGAAATGACCAAAAAAATTAACCCCCTTTGTAAGTTTTTTTTTTTTAATCTATTTTTAGTCGTGGCGACCTTGACATTGGAGATATTGACGTGATTCTTTCGTGGGACACACCGTCCCATGATGGTGAACAAATGTGCCAAATGATTTTAAAATCTCACAATGAATGACATAGTTATGGCCAGGACAAGCTCATTTATGGCCATTTTTGACCTTTGAACTCAAAGTGTGACCTTGACCTTGGAGATAACGACGTAATTATTTCGCGCGACACACCGTCCAATGATGGTGAACAAATGTGCCAAATGATTTTAAAATCTGACGATGAACGACATAGTTATGGCTCGGACAAGCTCATTTATGGCCATTTTTGACCTTTGAACTCAAAGTGTGACCTTGACCTTGGAGATATCGACGTAATTATTTCGCGCGACACACCGTCCAATGATGGTGAACAAATGTGCCAAATGATTTTAAAATCTGACAATGAACGACATAGTTATGGCCCGGACAAGCTTATTCCGCCAGCCCGCCAGCCAGCCAGCCCGCCCGCATTCGCCAATCTAATAACCTTCGGAAAACCTGGTTAAAAATAGTTTCAGTAGAGAATAATAGACTGTGGTATCTTTGTATTCTGCTATTGTTTATCAAAATATACAAACAAACAAGAGATATGTTTGTCAGAAACACAATGTCCCCTATTGCACCGCTTTGAAGCCATATATTTGACCTTTGAAATGAAGGATGACCTTGACCTTTCTCACCTCAAAATGTGCAGCTCCATGAGAATACACATGCACGCCAAATATAAAGTTGCTATCTTCAATATTGCAAAAGTTTTCGCAAAAACTTTAACCAAGGTTTGGGACAGAATGACAAGAGTGACAGACAGACAGACAGACAGACAGGCCAAAAACAATATACCGCCGATAATTTGATCCGGGGGCATACAAATAAGTCTATCATGTCAATTACATTTATCTATTGAACAATTTCTTAATCAACTCAACATGTAAAACTACTGAAATGTCCAAACGAATACAAGTACCACAAATCAACAAATTTTGTTAGTGAGTGAATTACCCATTAATCGCGAGAACATAATTGGATTAACTTTAAAACATTATTTTGCACAGATGTTACATATATGAAAGGAAAATTGTGTGAGCATATTATATGCCAGTTCTTCATCATAAAGTGGCAGTTTTCTATTTTATAAATGCACCAAAAGCTATAGATTTTGCGTAGAATTTTGAAAGCCACATTAAGAACACAGTTAAGTTGTCAACAATAAAGATTCAAGTCACTTTCTGAAAAACAAATTATTATTTTTTAATGATTCCCTTGCTGTACAGATCCTATTGTTACTATGTTTCTTTAATTGGTTCTTATTTTCACTGCTACTTTTTGGTCAATATCACTAATTTGTGGGTTCCAGGAAATGTGCCCACTACCTTTCCCAGATTTTTTTCCCATATTGCGTGGTCACCTCATTCTCAGTTCAAGAATGCCTTAAGTCCACTAGATCATGACTTGCAGATATTGTATTACTGAACAAATCATTAAAAACATCAAAGAAAGCACCAGAATCAACAACAATATCAATATACACTTTCAGAGGTTATTCATTATGACATATCACAGCAGGAAAGCCCCTATCATCTGGGCCGAACCTTCTCGTAATGAATTTGAACTTCTTTAGGTACATATAACTTCCCATCAGAGAGTAGGTAACTCTTCCGATCTGATATATTTTCTCCAGGTTCCAGGCTGTCAACCGCTTGGAACAACAAACGTTTCTGGAAATGGAACTGGATGGAGGCAAACTCATAGAATTCCTGTTCCATCTTCCATATAGTGGACTCTTGGATCTTCTTGATGGACCCCTCACTGGGCGATTCCTTCTTGTTTGTCTGTCGTAAATGGGATCTCTCTCCTGAAATATTAAAATAGAAGTTGAATTTTTAGGTTCAATTTTGTTGATTCTATTAATTCTATTGTTATTTTAAGAAAACTTCTATCCAAACAGCGGTTCAGTCTGACACAGAAAATTGTTAAATTACATTTTCACCTTCTTTACTTAATATAAATTTTTGTTAATAACTAGCATATGCAAGTGAAGCTTAATCATTGGCAAAAGCTTTATTTAACAGATTTGGACTTTATTATCACATGTATAAATAATAGATTCCTAGACTCTGACACTTAACCCTTACAGTGCTGGAACCGAATTTTGAAGGCCTTTGCAAACAGTTTGGATCCAGATGAGACGCCACAGATCGTGGCATCTCATCTGGATCCAAACTGTTTGCTATTCTGATAGTATTCTTTGAAAAAAATCGAAGAAAATGCTAATTTTAGAAATTCAGCAGACGACATTTTAGCAGATGACAAATTACCCAGCATGCAAAGGGTAAATATTGATCAACCATCATAGTTATGTCAAAACTGCTCATTACAGAGATCTCACAAAACCAGCAAGGGTTTCTTTACCATTCCTATGTGGGGAAAAGGTGTGGGAACACTTCACAAGGAGCAACCTTGTGACCTTTATCTTTGTATTTTTTTTTAAAGTTTGTCTTTCTACCTTTAAAAAGACCTTCTGGGAAGACATTTAAAAGTAACAAGATGTGTTTGTGAATCACTATGTCCCCATATATTTGACCTTTGACCTTGAAGGATGATCTTGACCTTGACCTTTCACCACTCAAAATGTGCAGCTACATGAGAAACACATGCATGCCAAATATGAAGTTGCTATCTTCAATATTGCAAAAGTTATAGCAAATGTTAAAGTTTGACACAAACAAACAAAGCAACAAACAAACAGAGAGTGCAAAAACAACATGTCCCCCACTATAGTGGTGGGGGACATAAAAATAGTAAATATAGTAAATACACCATAACTATAACGTTGTGATATGGAGCCAAATGTTAGCCCTAAGTTGGCAAGTTTAAAGACTGAAAACAGCTGTGGCATATTAAGGGTTACTTGTTAACTGATTCATCCCCTCAGTGTTATAATAACAGATACAATAGTATCACTATTAACACTCGACACATAAACTCCCCACAGAAGCAGTCAAGAATCCCTCTGAATAACTGCTGATCGTTCGGACATGTCCGATGGTTTTTCCTCAGGATCGGCTATTTCCAGTTTACCCTTTCCCACTTAGATAAGTATTTTGAGGTGTTTGTAGTCTCTTAGAAATATATATTTAATTTCAGACTTTCCTTAATTGATTCAAGTTTTTAAGGCTTCATCTCCAAACCTTAGATACTGATGAGCAGCAAACAGCATAAAACCTGACCAGGCTGAGAGTTACTTGCAGGCCGTTCTGGTTGCATACTGTTTGCACGTAGCCAATATCACTTTGCTTCTAAGTGGGAAGTAGTTAAAATATCAATCCAACTGAGTGGCAAGATAAATTTTCTCATAGAAAGATAACTCTTATAGATAATCTTTGCGAATGCTTTGTAAGAGTTGGCTTGCTTTACCAGGAGTATTTCTTACGCATGTTTTAATGGCTAAGTTTGTATAGTCAACCAAGCACTAAATATAACACATATAGTCCAGTTATAGGCAAAAAAAACAGTTGTATCAGTTTTCATTGATGATCTGTTATGTTGCTAATGTAACACAGTTAAAGATTGTTACATTACAACAACTTGAGAAAACAAGCAAACCCAGTCTCTTATGCTTATTTGACTTAATTTGACCTTATACAGTTTTGGACTGTCATTTTTGGTTTCAGAAAGGCAGTTTTATGTTAACTTGCCAGACCAGATGACGGATAAATTTGATCCACTTTTCAGAACACTGGTTAAGTACCTACCACTAGGGTGGCCCTGGCTAAGGAGATATTGTGTCCGCCTAGCAACCAGGATATTGTGTCCCCCTAGCAACCAGGAGGTCATGGGTTCAATCACCATTGTGGGAGCATTCTTAAGATCTCGCCAAAAGACACAGAGTACTGGTTCTACCCTGGAAACAGACTCGAGAGCACTTCAATAAGCCTTTGGACTTGATGAAATCAAACTTAAATGAAAAGAATAGAAGCAAAGTGAAAACCTCTATGTGCAAACAGCATAAAACCAGAACAGCCTGCAAGTAGCTCGCAGTCTGTTCATGTTTTATGCTGTTTGCTGCTCATCAGTATCTAAGGGTTGGAAATGAAGCCTTTAAAACTTGAATCTAGTAAGAAAAATCTTCAATTAAATATAACTTTCTCAGGGACTTCAAGTGCCTGAAAATACATATCTAAGTGGCAAAGGGTTAACTGCTAGACTGCTTATGTACCTACCACTGAGGTAGAGCTCCATGGCGCCGTGAAAGAAGCGAGGCAGTATGACCTCCAGCATGGCTATGAAGTCTCCCAGCTCCTCAGTGATCCCAACCAGCAGGTAGTGGTTGATCAGGTTGTACTTGGCCATGTCCAGGGCCCAACGACTGCCTGGCTGTCTGCAATTTGAAGTAAGCAATGTACTTTACCATGTATTATTTGCACTTTTAAACCATCAAATTTCAATTTAAAAAGTTGGTGTGCGTTGTACATTGCTAAAAAGCTGTTCTTAGCCCGAATATGCGATTAATTCATCATGCTATCCTAAATATTTATCATAGCTTACATGTTTGGCATAAACAATAGAATTCAGTTCTTTACATGTATAATCCTATCAATAATGTTTCATTTTTTGAATTACATTGTTTATGGCGCTATTTTCCCAATACAAAAGCACAGGCTGTACAATTTAACGCTAAATAAAAATCACTGGGTGAAATTGGGCCACAAAAAAGCTCAAGCCAAATTTAAAACAAGACTATTGCCAAACAATAAAAGTCCCCTACCGGTGAAACTCAACCATTTTCAGCAATATTTCTAGTCTATTTGTTGCCATAGCAACCAGAATTCTTGAGGTTGGAACAAAATGAAACTAGAGCTTTGTCACAGACGTGACGAATACCCCCACATGCTGCATTGACACAGAATATTTTGCATGTTGTCTTCACAAAAAACACCAGACACCATGCTCAATGTTTAAAACGCACTAAGTGACCCCGTGACCTAGTTTTTGACCCGGCATGGCCCATGTTCAAACTTAACCTACACATCATCTATATACAACTTCTGACCAAGTGTGGTAAAGATAGGATTAAAACTACTTGAATTAGAGAGCAGACACCATGCTGAATGGGTAAATAGTACTAAGTGACCCCGTGACCTAGTTTTTGATCTGGCATGGCCCATGTTTGAACTTGACCTACACATCATCTAGATACAACTTCTGACCTAGTTTGGTGAAAATCGGATGAAAACTAAATGTACTTGAATTAGAGACCGGACACCATGCTGAATGTTAAACAAGAGGCCAGCTGGAATCAATTGGGCTCAAGCCCTTGATAGTATGAACAATCTGAGTAAGTTCTAAATAAACAGACCCAAAATGGGAAATTTATCGCATAAACAAGAAGAAACGTAAAATTTAAACTTCAAATGGTTCCTTTTCAACAATAAGTTGGACAAATTTTCCTAACTCTCAAAGGGGTTCTGGCCCTTGATGATATAAAACATCTGTTGAAGTTTCAAATTGAAAAGGATAGAACTTTATATGTAAACAAACAAGAAATGTGTTTATCGGAAACACTATGTCCCCTTCTGCGCCGCTTTGAATTATTTTTTTTACCTTGAAGGATGACCTTGACCTTTCACCACTCAAAATGTGCAGCTCCATGAGAAACACATGCATGCCAAATATGAAGTTGCTTTCTTCAATATTGCAAAAGTTATGGCGAATTGTTAAAGATTTTCATTTTTTCTTAAATTAAAGGGGAGATAATTCTAGACTTATAACTCCGATATTGCTCATTTTCAATAGGATTTGATTCATCATTCAGATAAAGACACTGTGCAAGTTGGGAAACGATTGGATGAAAACTGTGGACTTGATTGCATAAACAAGCCTTATTTCACAATTTTCTCAAATTGAAGGGGAGATAATTCTGGACTTTTTACTCTGATGTAACCCATTTTCAATAGGCTTCGAGTCCTCATAAATATAAAGACACTGAACAAGTTTGAAAAGAATCAGATGAAAACTGTGGACTTTATCGTGTAAACAAGAAAAAGTCTAACGCACCCAAGCACGGAGGGACGAGGGAAACCACACCATGACATAAGCTCTTTAGGCCAGTAGAGCTAAAAACACACTAAGTACCCCGTGACCTAGTTTTTGACACGGCATGACCCATATTTGAACTTGAACTAGACATCATCTAGATACATTATCTGACCAAGTTTGGTGAAGATCGGATGAAAACAACTTTAGAGAGCGACACTTAATAGGGACCGACATACCGACAAACCGACAAGCTCACTCCTAAACTTTGTTTGTAATATTCTCCCTATTGCCATCTGTCCAAGTTTCAAGTTTCATGAAAAAATATGAACTTTTAAAGTTATCGCAGGATCCAGAAAAGTGTGACAGACTGACTGACAGACACACAGAGCGCAAACCATAAGTCCCCTCAGGTTTCACCGGTAGGGGACTAATAACAGCCCTGTAACACATATATTGCATCACAACTTTGTACAAGATCACTATATGTCATTTACAAATTACGCTCTGGGACTTGTATCTGCATAAACGATTATAAAAGTAATCTTATCATAGAAATCATGACACCCCTTTACTGTGGCAAATTTGTTTGATAAAATTTGAATCCACATCAATGATTGGATCAATTCTAGCAAACAATCATACAAGGATCATTCCTGTGAAGTTTCAAGGAAATCTGCCGATGGATTTAAAAGGAAATGCTGGTAAATGATTCATTTATAGACCATTCGCAAAAGACAAACAAATGATCCCAAAAGCCAATAGTATGTATGTTGGTAAATAAAATCAAAAGACTTCTGGCTTGCTTAGAGCAACAACTGATTTTAATCACTCTGCCTACCTGCATCTATAGGAATGTCCACAGAAGAATGGGATCTGCAGCCAGAGGTTGACTGGGTCACAATCCTTCTGTCCCTGCTCCACACACTCGTCAAAGGTCTGTATAACCAGTCAGAACAGGAACATAAGAACAAAGCTGTATCATTGGCAAATAGAATATCTTTAAAATAAAGGAAGAAAATGTACATATCTAAGTTATTAAATTAAAAACGAAGGTTTACGTATTTTTGGGGTGCTTTCATCACTTAGTAGTTGCATATTAACCACATGAATTGTAAGTTATGAAATATCCATATATTAAACCACAAAAATAGTGTTCATAGATACAACTTTTACTAAGTGAGATCACATCATCATGGCTTATAAAAACAAGTGGTATGTTGATATTTGACACAGTTTTTTTCCCACTCATTCAAATAACATTGTTACAAGAGCATGCAAAAATTACTTTTATGGCATATGTGGCCAGTGTAGCTCAAGCCTGCCCGCCCACTTGCACAGTCTAGTCAGGGACTACGTCATCGCTATATAACTCCTCAGTGTACATATCCTGACCAGACTGTGCAGATGCGCAGGCTGGGCTTGAGCTTTGCTTGCAGCATATTGCACAAGACCCAATTTCTCATGATGGGCGTCTAAAAAAAAAAAATCCTTGGGATTATGCTTAAATCAGCCAATTAAATACTTGATTTTATTTATTCTGGTCTGCTGGCGTTATGTATGCTTATTTAACAGCTACACCAAAACAATATGAATAGGCCACAAAATATTTTCAATCACACTCTTGATGCATTAACACTAAGAAATGATGACAAACAATAAAAAGTACCATGTCACTGCCCATTCTCCTGCGTTTGACCTGCGGCCGAAAGTTGTCCCCGTATCGCATGAAGTAATAGTAAGACAGAAGGCGATCCAGGGGGTTACGAATGATGTTGATGTAGACTGGCACCCCATCTGACAACCCCAACCTGGAAGTAAACACAGAATCAATGGTTTCAGTCTATGTAGACTGGCACCCCATCTGATAACCCCAACCTGAAAGTAAACACAGAATCAATTGTTTCAGTCGTTTTTTATTGTAAACTTGGGGCCAAAATTCTAACCCATCCCCAAGCTCAAAAACAAATTGTTTTGGTTTTTTATTGCATTCCTTAAATTCCCACTTACACGTGTTAAAAAATAAAAACATGTCTAGATCAAGCTCATATTCCTATCAAGCTCTATAAATTGAACCTTAGTATAAATAATATTGAAAGCATAATTATTTATTTTAAAGTACTTGTTAGCAAACAAAAACAGCAAAACGATTTCCCAATTTTAATCAAAATTACGGTATTTTTCCCAATCCAGTGGGCCGAGTACCCATTCCCAAAAATGACACTGTGGTCTGTATTTAATTGATTAAATACATATTTGTTTGTTTGGTGGGTTACATGCTTTGTGTTTATTTGAATTAATTATGGTTTGGTTGTTTTCTTTTTTAGGGTTGACATCAAGGGTTGACGGTTCAGCCCTCTACCAACTGAACTAGCAGGCCACTCAAATAGACAAATAAAGGAAATAGACAGATAAAGGAAGGTAGCTCAAATAAAAAGATAAAGGCATGCCACTCAAGCAGACAGATAAAGGCAGGCCCCACATATAGACAGATAAAGACAGCCCACTCATATAGACAGATAAAGACAGCCCACTCATAAAGAAAGATAAAGGCAGGCCAATTAAATAAACAGATAAAGGCAGGTCCTGCATATAGACAGATAAAGATAGCCCACGTATATAGACAGATAAAGACAGCCCACTCATATAGACAGATAAGACAGCCCAGTCATACAGACAGATACAGGAAATAGACATAATTATAAAAGCAGGTAGCTCAAATGGAAATATAAAGGCTGGCCACTCAAACAGACAGATAAAGGCAGGCCACTCATGTAGACAGATAAAGACAGTCCACTCATAAAGCAAGATAAAGGCAGGCCCCACATATTGACATATGAAGGCAGGCCAGTCAAATACATGTATGCAGATAATGACAATCTTCTCAAATAGACAGATAAAGGCAGGCCATTCAAATAGACAGATAAAGGCAGGCCATTCAAATAGACAGATAAAGGCAGGCCATTCAAATAGACAGATAGAGGCAGGCCACTCAAAAAAAACAGATAACAACAGGTATTTCAAAGAGACCAATAAAAGCAGTCCAGTCAAATATACAAATAATGACACAATCTTCTAAAATCTACTAAAATAGACAGATAAAGGCAGACCACTCAACTAAACATATACAGGTAATTCACTATATATCATTTACTATAATGCGAAGATTCGGAAGATGATAGACTAAGACACATGATACGGTAGCAGGGCTAATTTAAACATTTTATCCTCTTTAGACTCTCAGTTTGGAGCACTTGTTTAGGCATTTGTATGCAGTATACCGAGTTCCTGAATAAATTGTTTTTGTTCTCTGTGATTGAAACAGTGTATTAAATAAATGCATGTGAAAACATTGCAGCAAAACAATAATTTTTGTATTAATCAGCATAAACAAATGATTTTAAAAACATTAAGTGCATATGTGTCAGTTTTTAAAATCTTACCAAGCTTAAAAAAGTAATAAACTAACATGTTTAACAAAGAAGGATACTTTTTATGTTCTTGAAAAATAGTCACAAATTTTGTATACTAAAACAAATATACACAGAATTTATGTTAAAGTTATACACCACATGGCTTAAAAAATCTGATTATTTAGAAACACATGGAATACAGGCAAGATGTTTCCGATAAAAACACCATGAAACATGAAATTCTTGAATTGTCAAATCCCCATGAGACCATGTATTCCTTTATCTTCAGGAGTATGAATATGCAATAATGTTTTATATTGCAGATAACAAGATGGCTGCCAGTCATTACCACCACCGGAATGATTGATAATACCAAGGAAAACATTATAAAGAAATTTTATGATTTAGACATTCCTTGGTGAATACAACCATCATCTTTGAAATTTCCTGATATACATGTAAGGTATAGTATTTAGATTTGGATTTATTTCATGTATGAAACTGGAAAAATTTAGCATATGTTTCTTTAAAAATGGTTTGACAATGAACCTGCTCATCCCTTTCAAATAAAAAGCATAAACTGAAACTGAATTATGAGCATTTAATTCCATAGATTGAGTATTATACAACCCAAGAATACCGGTAGTTAAAATACATTAGTTTCTGATTTAGGATTTGAATAAAAGTTTTTACAACATTACAGCCATATCAATTAGAGTTGCAACTTTAAAGGCACTTCAATTGCTCAACATTTTAGACTCGATGTCTACACCTACTGACTGTTGACATTTCACTAGAAAGAAATACATTAAAACATGCTTAATTATCGTATGCTTTGCACTCCATTTACTGTACATTGAGTAAAATCTGGAAGACTTTTCAAGTACCTTGTAATTAACGATTAATTGGCAAAGCAATTATCAAATTTGACTGTTAAGAACCTCAAATTTTACCAAGTTGCAATGCCAATTCTTACACAATGTTGCTAGAAATGAAACCTACTGAAAACCAAATCAATGCACGTACATGTATTTTGAGCAGTAATGAGTCTGGCTTCCGAGATTTAAGACAATTATGACCTGTAACTAACAGTTCAACCAAGTGCATGTACATTATATTTAAACCATTCAAAGAGAAAAAGCATGCACACAATTGTAACATACATGTGGATTGTACCAGTATGAGCAATGCACCAAGATTATGGATGTCCCATTGGACACAAAGGAACTAAATTGAGGTTTCTTGTTTCCAGCAGGGCTTTCAGAAGGCCTCTCGCCACAGGTCCATTGATCTCCCGTGATGTCTTGTGATCATTCAGATTTAACTTTTAGTCACACAGGGTAAAGACAGAACTTGCAGAACAAAACTGAAGGACTGACAAAATAAATAAATAAATCCCAACAATTAGTGTTCAACAAATTTGCAATTTGTTCGCACAAGTCCTCATTTTCAGGACACGTGAGCAAGTTTTTTCTTGTTTTTAATGACTCATATGGATCAAGGGTCCTTAAGAAAGTCAGTTATACTTTTTCACAAAACCAGAATCAAAAGTGTCAGGCAAAATGCTTAATTTCTTAACAATAATAAGTCTTGCAATGGTCATGTTGGGTTTAATTCATTGTTCAAATTAATCGTGACCAATGATGTAACCTATCAGCTGGGTACAAGAAAATTGAAACATGTTGTGTATTCTGGAGAAAAGAAAATTGAAAAATGTGTGTCTCAAAAGAAAATTACAGAAATTGTGTCTAATACTATAACAAAGCTCTGCTGCAAACACAGATCAATAAAAATAACAGATTTTCTTTATAGAAGTAGATTTCTGAAAATACTGAGAGGAATACGCAATGAAATAAATGTGTCAGAGTATTAACTCCTTAATTTTAACGTGTGAGTTAGCGTATAATTGTGTTTATGCTTCTTAATAAATTTCATTTTAAAGCCTGGTTATTTATCCTTCAATTTCAGGTTATTATTACATGCTTACAAAAGTTTCATTAATACTTATAGACATATCCAAAGATAGAAAATTAATAGCCTATTGTTATTACCAGAACTACCAGAACAGACAATATGTGTGGGCATATTTCTTGTAAATCACAATTTGCAATGACTCCTGTTCATGATTAACAACCACAGTGACATTTAGAAGCTAAACATTTCACTAGAAACACTCCCAGACACTAGTCTGAATACAGAATTACCCATGGGGAAAGAGATTCAAATACAGGGGCGTAGCTTTGTTTGATTGGTTTGCTCAGACAGTTAATAATTTTAGACAGAATTTACGTCAAAACTCTAAGCTTACTTGCACTTTTCCAGGAAAAGCCATGTGATTGATTAACGACTTACGACCATTACCAACCGATTCTGATTCCAGTCCCTCCCCCAAATTTCGTTTTTGATGGAGGTATAAAAATAAGCCTCACTTTGTGAAAAAGGGGTTTAATGCAAGTGCGTAAAGTGTGGTCCCAGTTTAGCCTGTGCAGTCAGGGACAACACTTTCCTCCTTTACTAGATTTTTGCAAAGAAGAGACTTTCTTAAAATGAAGCATATCATAATTTAAAGCGGAAAGTGTCGTCGCTTATAAGCCTGCGCAGACTGTACAGGCTAATCTGGGATGACACTTAGGTCACATGCATTAAACCCCCTTTTCTCAGAGCGTGGCTCAAACAGTTTTGGTGAGTCATTGGGAGCCAGCCAAATAATATCAGCTACGCGCATGAAAACTTCACATTTACTGTTACAACCCACTATATATTATCACAGACAATAGGCAATACCAGATTTCTATTGAAAAAGCATGAAGACATGAAACAATTACCATAATTTACTGCATCTTATGAATTTTTCCTTAACAATTCTAAAGAAAAGGATGTGATCAACAGCTTTTTTGTGGTCCCCAAGTTTTAATGTAAGCACATGACTCAGTCAATATCATATATTAAGCTTATAACAGATCTTGCTCTATAGGGAAATCTTAACTTGTATGTCAATTTCTTTGATTTCTGTTTAACAAATGAGTAATATATCAACCAATAAATGCAAGGCTCTCATGCTTTTATTTTGTGAACTGATCTTACTTTCGAGATTGAAGAAATAAGAACATTCACCATGAATGTTTGAGGCACTTAGTAGAGTATTCATATTATCCACAACACAGGGATCGTTAGGTAAAAAAATACCCTATTATACTATATACATATATACAAGGGATACAACTGTCAAATTTCCTGCACAACATCATAGTCTGAACAATAGCAAAAAAATCGCTTCCAAAAGCAATACTTACACCAAAAAAAATGTATAACAACAGCTCAGACATTTATCTATCAGATAATAACTACGTTTATAGCAGTAAAAGTGTTCATAGTTGTGTTTGAAACGAAAGTTTCATGAAAAACGGTAAAATTTTCGAAATGCGACACAGGTGTGCACACCCACTTTGTCACATTTTGTTTCATAATTTAATAATTACAGAGAAGTTGAGCAAATTTTACCTTGTTTTATTATCCATAGACACTTTATTAATCAAAGTAGACACCTTCCATAATTGCATGTAACTGCATATATGTAAAACACCGTAAATATTAAATTTGTTTACATTTCTACCATCGTCAAAGATTTGTATGCAATTTGTCAGGTAATGTTACGTGGAACGTGAATGGCTGGATTTATTACTGCAGTGGAATTTCAACCAATCAAATCGCATGTTAGAAATACATGTGAAATATCCAAAATAAAAGTAAAATATTGTCATTGTGAAATTGAAGCAGATTGATATGAATTTCTAGCAAAATATGCTCACTAAATAGTAACTATGTTCTATTTCACTATGAAAAAAAACTATCCAAGGAATATGTACTAGCAAAAGAGCTTTATAACAAAGGAATACGAAAATTACTTCTAGAATTCTCAGTTTTCAGCTGTGCACACCTGTGTCCAAGTAAGGATTTTTGAGCATTTTGAATGAAACTTTCTCTCTTAGTTCAATGAAAAGCTTGTACTTTATTGCCAAGTGTATTATTTTCTGAAAGATAAATGTCTTGGCTGTTGTAATACAGTTTAATTGGTGTATTTATTGCATTTGGAAGCAAATTTTTCGCTATTGTTTACACCATGGTTGTGTGCAGGAATTTTCACAGTTGTATCCCTTGTATATATATGTAGTATAACATAATATTTTTACTTAACGGTCCCTATGATCCACAATGGTGACACATTATTTATTGTTAAATGCATAAGGAAAACAAAACGTATTGTATTTTATATGTTATGGGCATGATTTTATAACTAATGGTTAAATAAAAAAATGATTGATTATCAAAGTTTAATGAATATGGACTTTAAACAGAATTAAACATTTTTTTTACAACTTGATCCACAACACTAGTGGCAACAAAGTATATATACACAACAAGAGATGTGTTTGTCAGAAACACAATGCCCCCTTCTGCGCCGCTTTGTAGCCATATATTTGACCTTTGACCTTGAAGGATGCCTTGACCTTTCACCACTCAAAATGTGCAGCTCCATGAGATACACATGCAAGCCAAATATCAAGTTGCTATCTAAAGCGACATAGAACTTATGAGCATTTTTTGAAACCTAAACGCGAAACCTAAACGCAAAGTGTGACGGAAGGACAGACGGACGGTCCAATCACCATATGCCCTCCTTGGGGCATAACAGTGATTTTTTTGCTTTATATTTCAGGCCTTTTATGCCACAGGTCCTAAATTCAGCCCCATTCCCAATGCAAATCTGGTTGTTTTTTTCCCAATTGAAAAAAAATATTCCCAATCCCCCCCCCCCAATGTTTTTTTTTTAAACCTTTTAATATATAAGTTAACCTGATCTAGTGTAGAAAATAGAAAAATATTGCATAATTTAATAATCTGTTGCCTTGAATTTGTTTTAAAAACAGTATAATATGTTTCATTGATTGTTTAAGACTTTCCTTATTTTCCACAAAATCCTGCGTTTCGCGCGAAATTTTTCACCTCAAAAAAGGCCAGGCCCTTTACCCAAAATCAGATAAAAAAAACTGTACTTATCACTAGGGATGGCAAAATTATTCGAATATTCGAATATTCGATTGAATGGTCAGCATTCGAATAATAAAAATGATATTCGCATATTCGCATTTTTATACAACCATAATTTCACCAATATTTAATGACCTGCGAACCGCTTACTAAAAAACAACCAAAATCACCTGGGAGTAACATGTTTGACGTGACGTTCTTCGTGTCAAACTGATAACCCGGCCCGTATCAGTGTTGATTGCGCAATGCAATATACACGCTCTAAGAAAGGCCCCGACTGTTTTCGCCAATGGGGTGCCAATTAACGGTTTCAATTGACTGGCGAATAATAATTAAGTTTTGTGATCACAGTATGTACAGCCATTAAAATGTGTGAATTACTCAAATCGCGCAATGCAATATACTTACTATAAGAAAGGGCCCGAACTGTTGTTTGTCAATTAGGTACAAATTAAGGGCTTCAATTTACTTTCGAATAATAATTTAGTTTTTGTGATCACAGTTTGAACAGACATTTAAATATGTGAATTACTCAAAAGGAACAGATGATATAAACTAAACAATCATCAAGGAATCATAATTCAAATCTGAAAATGCCACCAGCCCCTTCTGCAGTATGGAATACTTTACATGGTCTGAGGATAAGAAGACCGCAACGTGTAATGTGTGTAAACTTAGTTTTACATATGCGCAGTCTGCTACAAATCTGTGGAATCAATAAAAAATATAATTCTATGACACGATGTTTTTCATTCTATTTGTGCCCGATCACAGTATCGGTCATAGTATTAGTCGACAGCGTACATTTTTTAGATAGCAACGTTAATAAACAGCCTCGTATATAGTAAACGGATATAACTTACAAACCAATGGAAATTAACACATAACAAGGTAAAATCAATCCAGCCGTTTTATGCGAATATTCGAATAATTGATTGAATGAATTTTTGAACATTCGAATACCGATATTGGTATTCGATGCCAACCCTACTTATCACACATGTGCATAATATTTATGCCCCCCTTTCGAAGAAGAGGGGGTATATTGTTTTGCACATGTCGGTTGGTCTGTCGGTCCGTCGGTCGGTCCATCCACCAGATGTTTTCCAGATGATAACTCAAGAACGCTTACGCCTAGGATCATGAAACTTCATAGGTACATTGATCATGACTGGCAGATGACCCCTATTGATTTTGAGGTCGCTAGGTCAAAGGTCAAGGTCACAGTGACTCGTTCTTGGATGCAGTTTAGGACCACATTTGCAGATTATATTATGTACTGTTGTCGTGGGGTCTATCTACCAGGGCTAGCGCTGTCCCAAAATTTCTTTGAGCCAACCAGTTTTTTTGTTTTTTGGTGCGCGAAAACTGGTTTGGAAATAATAATATATACATGTACTAAGGTCACAGTGACAAAAAACGTATTCACACAATGGCTGCCACTACAACTGACAGCCCATATGGGGGGCATGCATGTTTTACAAACAGCCCTTGTTTGTAAAATTTTGATAATATGTTATCAAAATAGTCGTTATTAACCAGTTATCGGCTTCTTTGAAACAGGGTTTTCAATAACTTTTGAGCCAACAGGCCGAAATGTGAAACCAACAGGCCTTCTAGAGGGGTCCCCTGGAAAATTTTAAACACATGATTTCCTGCAGTTTGGGCCATTTTATGGCTTTTTTAATGGTCAACCAGGCACTTAAATTTGAGCATTTTTGTGTGCATTTTATGAATTTTAGCTTTTTTTAACTAACAAAAGATAAATGACAAAAGTTCTTTATTACTTTTGTAAAATTGTAACTTATATTTCTGGACTTTTTATGATTTTGACGGTGTTTTTTGCACAATGTTCCAATTGGGACATAAGGACAAAACTTCGATTTTGGATTGGGATTTTAACCAGCCAAAATCTGATATCAAACGGCTGAATTGGCTGCGGCCGGCTCTTGTTGAGAACCCTGTTGAAATATAAGATACACTATTGACATGCGAATATTTTTCCCAATTGAGCAAGTTTTGCGATTAATTTTTTCCCCAAAATGGGGTTTTTTATGTCCAAAATTCCAGTGTGGCGTTTTCCCAAAATGGAGCAGAAAAGGCCTGTATTTTACAGCCTGTGCCTTTTTGATCTTGGGAAAAATAGCTTTTGGCCAGATGTTTGGAAAAAAATGCTACTTTTTGCCAAAGGGAAAAAGCCTTTTTTTCTTTTTGCCATTGTAAGAGGCTGTAATTTTGGGTAAAAAAATCCCTGCATTATTATATCCCCCAAAACCTGCCGCGAAGTCGTCCTTTTGCCCTTGACCCTTAATATTTTGATTGGCAAACCATTAGAAGGTCAACCTATTTAAACACTAACCAGCATACCTAGTTATATGATCCTTAAAAATCTCTACATATTATGTGGAAGCAATTACAATATTGCAAGTACGTCATGTGACCTTCACCTTTGACATGATGACCTCTAACTTTATAGGTGTCTTCCTTTAACCCAAGTAACCACTATACCATATGCCTAATTAATTGTAGGTCAAAGCGTTTTCAAGATATTATGTGACAAGCCCCTGCAACCTTTAACTTAGACATGTTAACTTCAAAATCAAAAGATGTATTCGTTCCTTCATACCTATATAGAATATCATAGGTCAATGCATATTCTAGATATCATGCAGACTCCAGTTTTTTTATACAAGGTCCCATAACCTTAACGTTTGACCTGGAGAAAGCAAACTTAAGATGCCTCTCCTTATCCTCCTATGTAACAAATATACAAAATTGAATGTGGATAGGTCAAAGCTTTAGGAAAATATAATGCCTAAAGGAATTGCCTGTTACAAATCCCTTTCACCTGATGCAAATGATATCCTTATATGGTTTTCCTTAAACTCAAGTAACCACAGTACCAATTTGGTGTGGTGGTCGAGTGGTAACACTCTGGTCTACCATTCCAAAGGTTCCCGGTTCAATTCCCGGCCGGGGCACTGAAAATTTTAGAAATGCTTCAAGTGTTTCCAACCCAACTAGAGATGTACTGGTATGAAACCCAGGTAATTCTCGAGTGTATCGGTGCTATACACTGAGCACGTAAAAGAACCAAGGGATCTATTCGCAAAGAGCTAGGATTCCTAGTATCTCAAAACTGTCTCTTCTGCTTGCTGTCTCTTCAGCAAAACCAAAGGAAGGACCCCATTGGAAATAAGTGTTTGTACTTTCATGGGTTATCTTTGACTGCAAGGTCAAAAGAATATTGTATTTAAATACAATACAAGACAATACAAGTTGGATGATCACAGGTAAAAGCATTCTCCAGCTACTGTGAGGTCACTATAGTTCTGTAAAAAGCTCCTGTGAGAGTTTAACCCTTTGCATGCTGAGAAATTTGTCGTCTGCTAAAATGTCGTCTACTGAATTTCTAAAATTAGTATTTTCTTCGATTTTTTTTTCCAAAGAATACTATCAGAATAGCAAACAGTTTGGATCCTGATGAGACGCCACGTTCTGTGGCGTCTCATCTGGATCCAAACTGTTTGCAAAGGCCTTTAAAATTCGGTTCCAGCGCTAAAAGGGTTAACCTTATCACAAATGGATGCAAACAATATAACCCTGCTTTTTGATAAAAAATAAGTTTACAAATCCAGAAATATCTAGCTGGAAAAACTTTACAGGAAAGTTTTAATGCGGAGAGACAATTGAAATAGATTTAAATCTGCAATAAACTTGCAATGAGTTAAAGGGATATACATAAAATTGTGAAAAAACTAATTAAAACATGTTAAAAATCCAAACTGGTGGAATGCTGTTATATTTACCTTCACAAGTATAATTACAGCTTGCCAATCTGTTTTAACCCTTAAAGCGCTGGAGCTGAATTTTAAAGGCCTTTGCAAACAGTTTGGATCCAGATGAGACGCCACAGAACGTGGCGTCTCATCAGGATCCAAACTGTTTGCTATTCTGATAGTATTCTTTGAAAAAAAATCGAAGAAAATGCTAATTTGAGAAATTCAGCAGAAGACATTTTAGCAGACGACAAATTACCCAGCATGCAAAGGGTTAATAGCTCTGATATCCTATTCTAAACATGCTGCAGATAAAACTTTTTGCCAGTTATTGCCCTGATGATTGATATGTACAAGCGGATGTTCACTTTAATGCACACAAATTCTCTGGTAAAATGTTATAAATTATACATCTAAATGTTTTATAGTGCTTTACATGAAAAGAACATCTATTCACGATCTTGAGAAATTGTGAACATATTAGAGCAGAGACAAGCAGCAAGGAAAACCAAATTGCTTTCCAGAGGTGATGAGCTCAGAACCAAATTGTTTTGTAGTTTACCATCAAGTGACAATGATTGTATTTCTTCTTTCCAGGGAAACATTTCTTTTTTCATTATCTTTACTTCTTGTGTCATAATATATAGCCCAAAATTTTTCTTTCGTATAACAGGAACTTTGTTTTTTAACTGATTAAGGCACAAAATAAAAATATACATAACAAGACCTGTGTTTGTGAAGCAAAATGCCCCCTACTGTGCTTTGGAGCCGTACAGCAGCTATTTCATAGAAAATAATTTAGTCCAAGGCTCATAACTTCATAAAAAAACAATGGACCGGAACCAAACTCACAATTCATTTATAAGTCATGTAGGGAGACCCACATATCGAAATTCAGCAAAATATATGAAAATGTTTCATAAAAAAATCTGGAAAACAGTTATTAAAGAGAAAATTGCGAAGTCCAGGGCCCTGTCATCAACAAAAATCCTTGGACTGGAACAAAAGTCACTCACATACCAAAAAATTAGCTACGTATCTGAAAGCTTTGTAAAAACCCTCCAGAAAACAGTTATTATAATTAAAGAGAAGTCAAAGGCCCATAACTTTGCCAAACATTAATAGACCGGAGCAAAACTCACACTTCATTTGTAAGTGATGTAAGTAGACTCGCACACCAAATATCAGGTCAATATCTTAAAGCGTTTTGGAAAAAAAGTCCGGAAAATGGAATGCCGGACAGACAGACAGAAAGATGGAGAGTCCGACTGCTATATGCCACCCTACCGGGGTCATGAAAATACACATTTTGACCAGTATTTCTTGAAAAATGGAAAACAGGGATACTGTCCTACTTACTTTTTTAAGTCCATAAAGTAGAAGTGTCCATGGTACAGGGCCGGCCTCCGCTCTGTCCACTCAGAAATGTTGTGGATGAAGCTCAACTGTACACAAATGTGGTATTTGGTGGTATTTAAACTGGCAAATATTGACTGAATTTTTAAATCGTGCATCACATTCTATGGCAAAGGCAGTTTAGACTCACTATTGGAAAACAGGGCTTGATCCATGTGTGTAGTGTTGTTCTAAATTAATCAGGGTTGAAACTTCCCATGCATTAACTGGATTTTTGACTGTTACTTTATGCACATGCATTAAGCCCCATTTTCTCTGAGTGAGTCTCATTTATTTTTGCTTGATATTGCTCTAAAATTATGAGCTTGTCTGACAAAGACAACTTTGTTTTATAACTGATACGCCTATCAATTGTTTAAACAATTAGAAAACTTGTCTATCAATGTCTTATATATAACCTTAAAATGAACTATTGACCTTTTACTATTGGATCCTGATGTATCACTGCATATACCGATGCTTTCAAACTAATTTACTCACACAAACTTCTGTGAAAAAAACCTATTCATGCTCAAGAACTTTGCCCTTTGACCTTAATTCATGACCTTGATGAGGAGGGTCTTGCACATTACAATGGCACTTTGGCAAAAAATCATTGTAATTCCTGTAATGTTAATTAAAAACCCCATTTTCTGGACAAAGTTTTGCTCAGCACAAGAAATTGTGGGCAACATATTCATTTATCCTAAACAGTGTTTGTTTTCGTTCAAATTTGGGTGTGGAAGGGGGACCCATTCCCAATGAAAAAGTCTATATTTTTCTCAATTGGGACATTAAAATTCCCAATTGAAGGTTTCCAAAAAAAGTCTTAACATGTCAAATTATCTCTAAATCTAGCTCTTTAAGTTGAACCTTAGAAAATATAATACTGAAATCACTTTTATTATCAATTTTAAAGTATTTGTAAGCATAAAATCAACGTCAATATAAAATTCCCAAAAGAACGTGAAATTTCACAATCCAAAGTGACCCGGTCCCATGGCCAAAATGGTGAAAAAAAATCACTGCTAAACTTTGCCCTTGATCTAGGTCTAGATTATTGCATGTGACACTCTTCATTTCCACCTCATCAGTGAAACAAACAAATCAAGAGGATTAAAGTTTTCTCTTGATGCAAAGCAGGTATTGAATTGTGACCTTGACCTTAGGACCAAGATTTCATGGATTTCAAAAAAAAAATGTAAAAAGAAAAGAAAAGATTTCATGGATGACATGATCCCAACACAACATACATGTCACTTTTGCCATGTTAATTGAAAATGTATTGATGCTGGCAAAGTTATACTCTAAACAAAGTTATACTCAAGATACATATTACTGTTTTGTATATTTTGTCCTGTTTTTATAGGCAATTTGCAACTGGCCTTAAAATAAAACAAGAATATCAGTGAAACTGATGGATGCTCCCCGATGATGGGCTTTGTCAATCTGTGTTAATAACCACATAAAAAAATCTTTTATTAGCCTCTGTGACCTTGACCTTGATCCCAGTGACCTCAATCCTCATTAAAAGGTAGAGGTCCATGCAAGGTACCTACATGCCAAATATGAAAGAGATCGGTAAAGTATTGAAGGTGCTATGAGAAACTGTAACAAAAGTGTGACAGAAAATTCTATTATTAGCCTCGGTGACCTTGACCCCAGTGACCTCAAACCTCATCAAAAGGTAGAGGTCCATGCAAGGTACCTACATGCCAAATATGAAAGAAATCAGTAAAGTTTTGAAGGTGCTATGAGAAACTGAAACAAAAGTGTGAAGGAAAAATATATTATTAGCCTCTGTGACCTTGACCCCCGTGACCTCAAACCTCATCAAAAGGTAGAGGTCCATGCAAGGTACCTACATGCCAAATATGAAAGAGATTGGTAAAGTATTGAAGGTGCTATAAGAAACTGTAAACAAAGTGTGATGGAAAAAGTATATTATTAGCCTCGGTGACCTTGACCTTGACCCAGTGACCTCAAACCTCATCAAAAGGTAGAGGTCAATGCAAGTTACCTACATGCCAAATATGAAAGAGATCGGTAAAGTATTGAAGGTGCTATGAGAAACGGTAACAAAAGTGTGACGGAAGGAAGGAAGAAAGTACAGAAGTAAGGAAGGAACTTCAAACTGGCAACTTATGCTTCCCGAAAATTTTTAGCGAGCGTAAAAATAGTTTTTGTTAACAAGTATTTCTCTTTACACATATTTTTATAATTTTTATATTTATTCCAAAAATAACGTCCAGGGATTTTTTCTTGATTTGGGAAAGGGTCTGGCCTTCCATTTGAGAGGAAAAAGTATTTACAAAATGTAAAAGGGTCTAGTACATTGTCCATATTAAAGTTGACATTTTGTGAAAAATTGCCTCATTAAAAAAAATTCAATGGGAGAATTAAGGGGCCTTTCCTTTGGCTAAGGGGACTTTATAAGGTCCATG